>NC_039367.1:59738475-59980975 GCF_003573695.1 Papaver somniferum
ACAACCATCAATCCCAATTTTTCATGGAGAAAATTATGATTTTTGGTCCATCAAGATGAAGACTTTATTTATGTCTCAAGATGCATGGGAAATTGTTCAAAACGGGTATAATGAAATTCAAGAAACATCAACTCTAGAACAAGCCCAAAAGGATACACTCAAGGAGAGTAGGAAGAAGAATGCTAAAGCATCCATGTACATTCAACAAGGAGTTGGAGACACTATTCTACCAAGAGTAATTCATTTTCCTAGAGCTAAAGAAGCCTGGGATATTCTTCAAAAAAGAGTATGGTGGAAACAAGAAGGTGAGAGAGTTGAAACTTCAATCATATAGAAGAGATTTTGAAAATCTACATATGAAAGATAATAAAAAGTTAAATGAGTTTTCTTCTAGAGTTATTGAAATTGTTAATCAAATATTAATGTGTGGTGAAAAACTAGAAGAAAAAAGAATTTGTGAGAAGATTTTAAATTGTCTACCGAAAAAATTTGAACCCATTATGGAGGTTTTGGAAGCAACAAAAGATCTCTCTACATTGGATTCACAAGAGTTATGGGCTCTGAAAAAGCGGGGGTCTAACAACACCACCCAATATTTCACTTAGCAATTTGTATGGACTAACTCCGAAATACTTTGCTAGAGAATCAACTAGACAGTCAGACTCAATCTAGATAAAAGTATCTCAAGGAGTTAATATCTCTCTCTTGTTTTTGATATTACTCAAGATAATAAAAATCAGCGAGTCATAATCAAAACACCAGGAATACTTGGACGGTACCAAAGACCAATGTGCAAGGATCATCAATATCAATCAACAACCAAAGGTTGGATTTCCAATTGATGATCACGAACGCACAACCTGTACTATTTCAATTATATAAAATATAATGCGGAAAAGAAATAACACAGACACCAGAAAATTTTATTAACGAGGAAACCGCAAATGCAGAAAAACCCCGGGACCTAATATGAGTTCGGACGAATAAGTTACGGCCAAAACAAGTTTACCGAATATCGACGTACAGTATGCATACGGGTTTGCGAACTTAAACCCCTGGATTTTGATTTTGAATGATGTTATGCATACTTGGTATGTGTACCATGTAGCCAAACATCCCGAAGTATTATTTTCAAACCTAAACATTTAAGAACCTTAAACACAGATCAAGTTAGGTAGAAATGAATGATAAGCAAGATTATTATAAGTAATCTAAGCAAATAAAAGTACAAATCTTGCTCGAGTTTATAGACATACCTTTTTAGATGAATCCAATCGAATTTCACCGCCTTACCAAACATAATCTGTGAGCCCCAATTCTTGTGCTTCCCTCACCGTATACAAAGTAGGGAATTCCTTGGTGAGGATGCAATTCCAACACAATCAAGTTGCGTTGGGGTGAACAAAGTCTTGCTCACCACAAGTGACCTTTGGATTATCATGAAAGAGATCACTTTTAGAACCTTTCACATCCAATTCAATTTTTCCAAAAAACTTGTTAACTTCCAACATCATGGATACTGCCTTTTCCATAGTCATGTAGTTTTCTGGAAGATCATTCCTTTTCACACTCAAAACATCATTGTCTTTCTTCGGTATCCACTTCTGAGTGCGTTTAGGAACAGTTGGAACCTTCTTCACATCACTCTCTTCTAGAATTCTTGGAAGAGAATTGGATTGACTATTCTTTTGCAAGTTAGTCTTTATCCAATTGGGAGCATCGGATCTTGTCTTCGTCTTTACGAAATTATCCTTTTGATAATCATTACGATTATGAAAAGGATTCGTACGACGTTTATAGGCAAATCTAGGTCTATCATAGCACTGATTTCTTTGCCTAAAGGTTGGGCAATGACAACCTGTAACGTTAAGAAGATCAGTCTTAACGTATGATCTTGGTTTCAAAACTTCTTGTGATGCCCAAATAAGAACATCATGAAGTTTCTCATTCCTTATACGGAAACGACATCTCCTTTCCAGGTGACCTTTATTTCCGCAATAGTGGCAAACATAAGGAATGTTCTTACCTCGATCCGTGTGTGCTAACCTTGGAGGTTGATAAACTTTGCTTTTTTGAACCTTAACTGCCGGAGAAGGTATTTCACTTTTTCCATCAGTAGAAACCTTTTGTTGAGAAGAATCACTAGCCTTGACAAATTTTACATCTTTGCTAGTACTTGGAGCATCTATTCCCTTATAGCCCAATCCTCGTGTATCACGATGATTTTTACTTGCTCCTAGCATAGTGGTTAATTTGCTTGAACTAGTATTGAACTTTTTCAAGTCATCTTCCAACATCTTGATTTTATCAAGCAGCTAAATCAGCCTCAAGGCGTTTTTCTCGAGTGAGATAAGCGCTTTCTCTGTCGTCAAAACTTGTTTGCTGGAAGTTAAACCTTGCTTCAGATTCTGCAAGTTTCTCTTCCAACAAAAAGTACTTTTGATAAAGATTATCACATTCAAGTGACTTCATACGTAGGTTTTCCTCAGAATCCTTGAGGATCGATTCGGTAGACCGATTCAAAAAATAAACACCTGCATAACATCTTCTCAATTTCTTGTTTTCTCGACAGAGAGGAGTCAGAAGAGGTGTGACATGAGAAGTTGTAATCTTCTTCATATTCCACGAATCCAAAAACTTAACATACTCTGAGACTTCCTCATCAACATCTCTATCAATATCTGAATCACCTTCATCAGAAAGTTCATCCAATTGTTCTTCTAGGAGAGTTTCCCAATCAACAGTTTTTACATCAAGAGAATGTTTGGATATTGACTTAGATGTGACAGTTCCCTCAGGTGAATCCAAGCTTTTAGAATCATCTGGTGATTTCTGAATTGGTACGTTATTAGAGATAGACTCGTCCATAAAGTCAGATCGCTACAAACACAGACTGATGAGGTCTTTAACGTGTTTGCCTGCTCTGATACCAATTGAAAAAGCGGGGGTCTAACAACACCACCCAATATTTCGCTTAACAATCTGTATGGAATAACTCCGAAATACTTTGCTAGAGAATCAACTAGACAGTCAGACTCAATCTAGATAAAAGTATCTCAAGGAGTTAATATCTCTCTCTTGTTTTTGATATTACTCAAGCTAATAGAAATCAGCGAGTCTTAATCAAAACACAAGGAATACTTGGACCGTACCAAAGACCAATGTCCAAAGATCAATCAATATCAATCAAAAACCAAAGGTTGGATTTCCAATTGATGATCACGAACGCACAACCTGTATTATTTCAATTATATAAACTATAATGCGGAAAAGAAATAACACAGACACCAGAAATTTTGTTAACGAGGAAACCGCAAATGCAGAAAAACCCCGGGACCTAGTCCAGATTGAATACACACTGTATTAAGCCGCTACAGACACTAGCCTACTCCAAGCTAACTTCGGACTGGACTATAGTTGAACCCCAATCAGTCTCCCGCCGTTCCAAGGTACAATTGTACTCCTACGCCTCTGATCTCAGCAGGATACTGTGCACTTGATTCCCTTAGCTGATCTCACCCACAACCAAGAGTTGTTGCAACCCAAAATCACAGACTTGATAATAAACAGATCTGTCTCACACAGAAAAGTATATCAAAGGATAAATCTGTCTCCCACAGATAAACCCAAGGTTTTGTTCTGTTTTTTATATAAAATCAAGGTGAACAGGAACCAATTGATAATCCGGTCTTATATTCCCGAAGAACAACCTAGATTAATCAATCACCTCTCTACAATCCTTCCTGACTACACAAGCGGATTGTCGAGGAATCACAAACAGTGTGACGAAGATGTTTGTGACTTCTTTATATTGCCTATCGGAGAACTCTCACGATCTCAAGCCAATCAATCGATTGTACTCGTAAGATAGAAGATGCAAGATCAGATCGCACAACTACTATAAATTAGTATCGGTCTGGATTCACAATCCCAATGAAGTCTTTAAGTCGTTAACCTGATTTTAGAGAAGAAAATCAAAGATTAATGGAGATCGACTCTAGCGGGCGCACTAGTAGCACACAGACGTGTGGGGATTATTTTTGCACAATGCTAGATGTCTCCTTTATATAGCCTTCAAATCAAGGTTTTTCCTTAGGTACAAAGTAATCCTTAATCACCGTTAGATGAAAAACCTGATTTAGATTCAAGCTAATATTTCTCAACCGTTAGATCGAAAACTTAGCTTGTCACACACACTTGGGTAGACGTTTACTGGGTTCGTGAAAACCATGCCCAAACGTGTATGTGTATGTTGGTTCAACATAGTAACCCAAGAGGTTAACCATATGAGCATTTCATATTAACCTTGTTCTTCTTCACCATAACTAGTTCAATTGACTCAAATGAACTAGTTAAAGAGTTGTTCAATTGCTATGAGATCTTATGTAACTACACAAGACACAATTGAAACAAAGATGGTTTGATTCGATTGAATCGTCTCATGAACATTATAGCCACGGTTTGCATAAAGCATTCCTTAGTAATTTAATGTTTCATGTTCAGAGCACATCTTTAGATCATAACCGCTTAAGTTCACAAACAAGTTCGCGGACTTAAGTTAATCGTTTGAGTTTTCCAAATTCAGCAGAAATTCCAGGAAAGAGAACTTCCGCCAGTTCGCGAACTGGGTTTGCGAACTTAGCACACAAACGAGTTTTGGAAAATCCAGCAGAAATTCTCGGTCGAGAACTTCCGATAGTTCGGGAACTTGGCAAGCCAATTCCACAATCCTCCTGATTTCTCTTGATCAACAAAGTTCGGAAACTTCGGTTTAAGGAATACATGGTTATGTAATCTAAACTCTCATTTCAATCATTGAGACATTCTCAGAGGACGCTATGTAGCCGTTATTCACAGACTGATTTACGTTAGAGCAATTCTCAAAGTGATTGAAACTTTTCATGACTTTCGTCACTAGGTGAAGATAAACTTGATCAAAGCGAAATGCTTTACCAACACACGATTTCGAGATAAAAGATAAGCAATGAATACTCAGCTCTAAATGTCAAATGTGTATGATTAAGTTTATATAGCATACGACTTTTGTCTCATAAGAATAAAGAGATAGAAGAGATAGACTTTTGAGTGATAGATAAGTTCAAGTCTCCACATACCTTTTTATTGATGAAGTTCCACGGTTCCTTGTATAGATCTTCGTCGTTGTATGATGAATCGCCATGAAGTCCTCGAGCTCAACTACACTTTTCTATTCCTAGTCTGAGACTTAGCTATGTAGGCTAGAAATCAAGACTTATAGATTTGATCACTAACATTGGCAAACATGCTTGATATAGAAACGCATGCGAGGTTGACCGAGCTATGCTCTAACAGGCTCAATTAAAAGTTTATGAGGAAATGGTGTCACGACACGCCGAGAAGTCGATTGAGAGTGCTTTTCAATCGAAAAGGAATTTGAACACAAAAAATTCAGCAATGAAGAAAAATGTGTACAAGGGTGGTTCTTCATCTAATTTCAAAGGAAAGGGAAATTGGAACAAAGGAGGAGCAAGCTCTAACTACCAAAAGGTGATTCTCAACAAGTACCAAAATGTAATATTTGCAAGAAGAATGGTCATTTGGAGATGAATTGTTGGAACAAAGGAAAACCCCAATGTCGCAATTGCAAAAATTATGGACATTCGGAGGAGGATTGTAGATACAAAGGAGATGAACAAGCTGGTAGTAGATGTAGTTGCAGGACACTACACCCCTCATATGATTTCATTGTTGATCAACTCATTTTTAGGTTTACACTCTTAATTTTATTGATAAATCTTTGAATGTTCTTACAAGAAAGATAAAGAAGTCAAGAATGATCTCTGCTCTGAACTTTCTCTCTCCTATTTACTTGTATTTTACTCAAAAAGATCTCTCTTATTCTTTACAACTCGAACGACTATTTATAAGAAAATACATAGTGGATGACAGCTAATCTGTCCTTTATTTTCGGATATGATCTGCGATATTCTCGCAACCTTACAATTTTTAATTTCGCAAACTCTCTAATCTTCGAAGGACTATCACATCTTTCTCGTGATCTTAGATGACGTCATTTATTCTATCATTTCTGAAACTGTTCTGCGACGCTGTTATGCTGTGTCATTGATAATTTCGCTGAAACATTATCATTGCGAGATTCTGATCCTACATCTTGCCTCTTCTCATATCTTCTCTGCAAAGTAGAGAATGATATGAGAAATGCCGCAGCTATTCATCTTTTCATATTCTGCATTTATCACACGTATTCTTTCGTCCATTTGTTTCTTGACACGTCTTCTTTAACCGCAACTTTTCAACCGCTCACGTCTCTTCGTCATAATGGTGTTTATTTCTTCGAGTAAAAAAAATCTCCTTTATATATTCATCTTACTCTTCTTTCTATTTTTCTTTTTACTTTCTCTTCTATTTTTATTCTCTCATCTCTGCAACTCTGTTATCCTTCTGCAAATTCTGCTGCTGTAATTTTTTTCTTCCTTCAATCCTTTTACTTTATATACATTCCCATACTCTATATTCAAACATGTCTCCAAGTGGTCATAGATATGAGAAAAATTTACAAGATGTCCAAAAAGATCTTGCTGATAAAGGTTTCACACTCTCCACCATTCCTGGTGAAAATGCCAAATCAATTCTTTCTGTCAAGCTTTTCTCTGATCAATATTGTGATGATCAATCAATCATAATTTCACTAGGTCAGATTCTCGCAGGTCTCCCTATTCCTTTTTATAACCCAGATCTTCCTTTATTCTATGAAATTCTCGCTCATTCAGGATTTTCGCGAGCCATCTTCCAACTGAGTGGGGATTGCATCTGTTTGATGCTAGAGTTCGCCAATCGTGGTGCTGGTAGAGGATCTATGTATTCCAAAGAACTTAGGGATCCTAAATTCGCAAACCTAGAGATAGTTGCTGAGAAGTATACAGTGGCGACTTTCTTTGAGAACTATGAACTTATCTCCATGAAGAAAGAGAATACTCGTTGGGGTATTCGCTTAAAAAGGAAAGATAACATTGATGAAGCCAAAATTCTTATGCAAGATATTGATTGGCATTCTGGTAAAAACACAACTCCTCGCCAATCGAAAGACGATAAATGGCGTGTCTTTCCTTTACTGCTAAAAGGACCCTACATTGCTGGGTCAAATATTCTTCCTGTGAATCTCGCTGCTTATCAACCTTGGTTTTTCTCTTGGCCTGAGAAGGATAAAGAGGTATGTTTTCCCCCTTTAACTCATTTTATATTTCTTTATTGATTTTTTCTATTCTGTTCGCTAACTCTTGCGACACTCCGCAGATCCAAAAACTGAAAGATAGTTATAACAGACTGGGAAATCTAGTACTCTATTAGCTCTTCGCTCATACACAGATGAGGTAAGAAATTTTCTCTTATGATTTTAAATAGTACTGTTACTTCCATGCTTCCATTTTTTATTTCTATCTGTGTGTGAAGATTATTGCTGAAGTAGAAGAATCTGCTGATGTTGCGAAGATTGGTGATAAAGGTAAAGGTGCTCTTCGCAGGGAAAAATCAACTGGTCCTCCTCCAAAGAAAAGGAAAGTTCGTTCTTCTTCTCCTTCAAATATTCCTCCTCACGAAAATTCTGAAAGTGATAAGGGTGATGAGGACAACGATGATATTGCTGCAAGTGAAGATTCTCCACCTGAATCTTCTATGGCTAAGTTATCTGGCCTCTTTTCTGATTCTCTACATGGAATGGGAGATAGACAATTCGCAGATACCTGCAAAGCTCTTGCTACCCTTTGCGATGTTCCTTTGCTGGATGGTGATAGCTCTTTTCGTGGAGTTTCTAGATCAGTGACTCCCGATTTTTTGCATTCTCTCAATAGTCTGGTATATTTTTATCCTTTTACTTCTTCATTGTTATAATTCAAAATTTCTTTCTATATTAATATTTTTTATATTTTTTCGCAGGCTGGAAAAGCTTCTTTTGTTGTTGCCTCAGATCTAGAGAGAAGACGTGAAAATCTTGAAAAGAAGAATCTTCAATTTCGCAAAATGAATGAAGAATTGGAAGCTGAAGTTAAAGGTCTTCGCGAGAAGAATAGACAATTAGAAATTGATTCTTCCTCGTATAAGAACAAAATTTCTAGTCTTCAGCAAGCTAATAATCAGCTTTACGGTATGTTACTTTTCTCTTTTCTCTTTATTCATTCATCCTGTTGTTTTATCTTATTTAAATGATCCTTTTTGCAGACATTTATGGTCTTTCTGATGAAGCTACCCTTCTTCGCTCATTTCCTAATGCCTTGGATAATGATACCCTTCTTGAACGTCTTAACAATTCCTTAAATAGCTTCTCAAATGATAGAATTTCATCTCTTTCTCTAAATGAACTTAGATCTAAATTTTGCCTCTTAGAAATTGATCATAGATCCAGTTTAGGCTTAGACAACAGATTTAAGCGTCTCCTTATTGATTCCAAAGAGAAAACCAATGAGTTAAGAACCAAAATTAGCGGTATCATAGATGATAAGGATCGTATCTCTGATCAAGGTGTCAAGGCTTTGGCGAAATTCCAAGAGGCTCTCCTTGAAGTTCAACTTGAGCGAGATGAAGCTAACCGCAAGAATATTGAACTCTGCGAAAGGGAAAATCAAATTCGTTCTCGTCTTCTCATAAGTAGTGAGGATGAATTTATTTGGGCTGCAAAAATTTTAGATGATGCTAGAAAAGATTTAGGCGTAAATGTTAGTCTCCAAGTTGAACATACAACCTTGATTAGAGATATGATTTCTGACAGAGAAGGTTGTTAATTGCTCTTCTTTACTAATCTTTTGCTTCTTATGAATTTTCATCAAGTTAATAATTGATTGTCTTTTGTTCGCAGATTCTGAAAATAAATATCGTGAAAAGATTGAAGAACTTGAAGCTGAAAAGGAGAAACTCGCAAAGAATCTTTCTTCTGGCAACGACAAGTATTCTAGATTAAAGAATCAAATCAAGACCGCTGTTGCGAATTTTAAGAATGACGCTATGCATTTTCGCAATCAAACCATCCAAATGGTTTGTGATGATCATAATATCCCACATTCTGATTATCCTTGTCTTTTAGAAGAAATCCCACAGAATACTCCCAGTTTAATTATCTCTGATAGCGAAGTTGATGATGAAGAATCTGATAGTGATGGAAGTTCTGATGGTGATGACGATTCTGACGCAGATGAAGAAGGAAACAAGTCTGATGAAGATAATGAAGGATTAACCAAGAAATAGTCTTTACTTCTTTCTTTGATTCTTTGTAATACTTGTACATTTATTTCTTCTTTCTGTATATTTGTGTTTCTTTCATCTTGACCTGCATAAATTAAAACAATTACTCTTTGCAATACAGTTAATCAATACAATCATTAATTCTTGAATTTTTGAGTAAATCTCTCATATGGAGATAAATAACATTTTCTAATTTCATACATTCCCAAATGAGAGATTTCATAAAAAAATTCTTATTGTATAACTTCGCAACCTTTTGCGAAGTGAATTTTGTTTCTTTTCAAAATCTCATTCCTGTGTGGTCTTATTTTGCCTTCCTAATTAAAGGTCATATTATGCCACGTCTTGTCATTGCAACAAAATCGCAGGACGTCCTTGTATTTTCATGCAAAAACCCATTGATCTTGCCTTAACTTTTTCTTTTGTATTATGGCCTCTTCGAGAATGTTGCGACAATATGACAGGCCTAAATATTCTTGCGAAAATGAAGCCCCATGATATTACCATCTTGCGATGAAATCGCAGGACGTCTTCGCACTTTCATGCGAAAACCCATTGATCTCGTCTTATCTTTTTTTTTTTGTATTATTGCCTCTTCAGGATTGTTGCACAAATATGACAAGTCTTAATATCCTTGCGAATAAAAAGCCTCATGACATTTGCGTCTTAAGACACTTATCAGCTCCCTAATGGAGGGTGCCGCCCTTATCTCTCCCCTGGTTGCCCCTTCAAGGAGGCGTACTTCTACCATACAAGGTTAGCTCCTCCCATCCAGTCTTAACAACAACCAGTTGTTTTCGCAGCCTCTTATCCCTTTTATGTATAGGGTTTATGGTTACGAGACTGCACCCTAAGTGGGGTTTTCTTCAGGCCGAGTGCAGTATAAGCCAAGACTTGTCAAGAATGGCAAAGTACGCTTCAAACGTTTCTGGCACTCTTGACTCAACCGTGTACCTCGGCGCCTTGATAAGATCCGAACTCCTTGGGAGAGTCCTTATTACCTTAGTCGCCCAACCTAAGTCATATGCTTAAGTTGAGAATCCAAGGTGCCTCTCCCGGATGGGCTTCATTGACCCAAATCTCCATGACTCAGGTTCCGGTGGCGGTGTAGCCTTTCCCTGAGTCATGCAATAGGTACCCCCTTATATGACGTACTTTAGGTCTTACATTTGCCTCTTGCGAAATTGTATTCGCGAACTAGGGTGTACGCCATAAAGGTTCGCCTCTTTCTCTTTTGTCATTCTTCTCTGATTATTTTCTGTAAAATTCATTATCTCTGCGAGAGTCTCGCAAATCATATATTGTATCTGAATTTCGCAATCTCAATTTTGTTGTTCAATCAAATGTATTTTTGAGAATTTTACTTATTGCGAGATTATCGCAACAACTTAATCATTCATACATTTCTTGTTTTTATTACCTTTGCCATCCTCTGCTTCTTTATTTTTCTGCTACTGCTTCCTTGGTAGTGGTATGTTCATCATTTTTACTGAGCTAGCATTAATTTCGCAACATCTCTTCTCCTTTCCTTTCGATTGTATCCACCATCAACCTCTCACTTCTTTGTACATCTTTGATTTTGTGTCGCCAGTTTTCCTTCTTGTTTGCTCTTCCTTCGCAAGATTCTATCTCAGTTTCGTAACATCTTTTCCTTCGACCCAATCTCCCTTTATGATTCCTACACCATTGGGGTGAGGGAATTTGATGCACTGGTGGAAAGTTGAAGCTACACCTAGAATCCCATGTACCAAGGTCGACCAATTAACGCATTGTAGGTGATTCTACATCAACGACAGAATGAGATTTCAGAAGATATTCCCTTCAATGGAATTCGCATTGTAACCTCCCCTTTAGGTTTGTTAGCAGTACCATTAAAACCATATATCTTATATGTTGATGGTATAAGATCATCATCTCTTCCACCCATGGTTTTATAAGTATGATAAAATAAGATGTTCACAGAGCTTCCAGTATCGACTAGAATTCTATTGATTGCCCGTGAATCTTCAGCTTCATCATCCTCATCTTCTTTCGGTTTTGGATTAATTTCTAATTTTATTACCAATGGATTGTTATGTACCTCTTCTCCTTCGGGAATTTCTTCTGCAGTAAAAGAAATAATCTGTTTCTGCCATTCCTCTAGTGGCGAAATTTTCGCAATATTCATAATTTCTCTTCCATCATTATCTCTTGCGAACACTCTACTCAAAACATTATCATGAAAATCTTTAATTGTCTTATATGAATGTACGATTGAGTGACAAAATAGATTTTTTGCTTTTGCACCAACTTCTATGAAGAATGTTTCTTTCTTTTTCATCGTATTCACTTTGTGATGTTCTGGTGGTGGTGGTAATGGTTGAGATTGCGGATGCCCTACTGATGAGTGCCAAATATTATATATATTTATCCCTTTTTATTGGCATCTAACTCATCTTTTATGCATTAATTCTACATTTTATCCCATATTCTGTATTTTCATTGTTTTCAAGAATAAATATTTTTCTTACTTAATTTTTGCATTTTTAGGGAATAAATAAAGTTTGGATGAGTTGCGGAGCGAAAAGAGCAGAAAAATAGTGAAAAGTCGGGAGGAATTACGCAAGGAAGCTGTGAAGAATGATGTGCGGAAGACCAAAAAGGGTAGAAATGGGCTTTAAGAAGAAATTTGTTCTTAAGAAGAAGTTGGCTCAAGATTTTCCAAGCCCAAACTCATTTCTCAAACCCATATTCTAAACCCAAATCCTAAACCCAAATCCATACCCGTCTCGGATTTCAGCCGTCAGATTTATTCTCAGAAACATCCTACGGTCGCTCCCTTGCTGTGCATCAAGTTTGATATATCTGCTTCACACTACAGTACCTAACTCCATCAAATGCCGTTCGTTCATTGTATCCCTTCATCCGACGGTCGCTCCTCGCCTTCCTCCGATCGCGTCAGATCTACCTACCATCTTCTCATCCTACGGCCTGATCGCATAACATATTCACTCGCTGAAACTGCCCAACACCCTAACATCCGCGAGCCATAACCCGTACCAAACACCCCCTTCTCCTTCTTCCATCGACCTCCCCCCTCCATGCCTGTTGCAACCACCACCACCTTCTCCCTGCTCTGCCTTCACCCCACCACCCTCCCTACGCCACCAAACCATCCCTAAACCTAAACCCATCATTGCCAACACGTCCTATTTCTTTATCAACCACTAATTTCCTCCAATTTCCCACCTTTCTTCTCACTGAAACCCTAGTGAGAAATTGGGGATATAAGTGATGTTAAAGCAGAATTGAAGCAAGAGATGAACCAGGAGAAGAAATTGGAAGTGGGTCGACGAGGTAGGAGTGAATATCTCATCTAAATTAGGTAAATCAATTTTACCTAATTTCTGTTTTTGGGGGAAAGTTGCTGGAACCTAATTTGGATTTTTGGAGTATATATTTGTATAATTATGTTGTATCAAAAAAAGGGGAGGACGGTATATCTCTCTGGACTAGCCAGAAGAGAATTTAAACAATTTTATTTTGCAATTCCAAATTCCAGTTCTTTATGCAGTTAACAGTTGATTGTGTATGTTGTTTTGATTTATCTTCAATGCTGTATATTGTGTTTAGATTATCCTTGTGATGAATGTTAATGTTGTTTACATGCTTAGCATGAGCTAAACTGCCTAGCTAAGGCTCAGATGAAGCCTAGTGCACTGTTGAATGATGTATTGCTAGATAGTTATCTTGATGCCTGTTTTGCTTGGGCAATGGGAAGTAATCAGTGCTCTGGTATGCCTGTGATTGACTGTGCTGTCAAAAGACAGTCAATACTGGGCATATCAGTGAGCAAGCTGATTTTCCTCCCATTCTAATATATGCTCAAGGTCTTCAACTCAACCTAGAATTGCATTGCTTGATTAGGTCACAAGGTGGATTCTAATCCTTGGCTTAGCCACAATCTTTTTACAGTCACTTATAATTTCAGCATGTTTTGATTCCCTGCTCAGTTAAATTCTAGCCATCTTGTTCAGTTTTTCTTGCAAATTGTAGCTGTTTGTGCATTGAAATCAGTGCACAAACTCCTCCCTGCCCTTGGCTTACAACCTTGGTTCTTAACTGTTTTCCATATTGCTTTGCTGTTTTGGTTCTTAAATGTCATGTCATTTGCTTTGCTTTGTTAACTGTTTTCCCATCTTTGCATCTGCCTTATTGCTTTGCCTGCTCACTGCCATAGTGCTTTGCACCCATTGATAGCTTAGGATAATTTCTTTGTGCTCCTACTCCCTGTGGACTGATCCCTTGCTTATTTCTATACTAAAACTTGGCCTTGTATACTTGCAAGTCTTTGTGTGTCTTTTCTAAACACCAAGTTTTTGGCGCCGCTGCCCGGGGAGTGGTGCTTGCTGCTGCTGATTTCCTTCGCTTGTCCTGACCTGCAATCATTGCAGCAAATCATTGCATACTTGCACCAGATCATTGCAGCATAACCTCTGCAATCATTGCACTGCAATGATTGCAACTTCTGTTTAGCCTCTTCACTATCATTGCACACTGCTTGTGCAATCATTGCAGTTCTGCCTTGCTATCATTGCACTACAATGATTGCACTGTGATCATTGCACTGAGTTGTCTGAGCTTCTTCACTATCATTGCAGGTGCCACTGAGTTGCTGCAGAGCTGTGTTGCTGGCCACCTGAGCTGGGCTTCGCCAACTTTGCAACTGGGCTTAGTCACCTGCTGCTGCTGGGCTCTGCCTTTTTCTGTTGCTGGGCTCGTGATCTTCTGCTCCTGGGCTTCGCAGCTGATCTCCTGGGCTCGTGTTGCTGAACCAACTCCAACTGTTGCTGGCTGGGCGTGAGCTACTTAGGACGATCCTAAAGCCCAACTGGCTGTGCAACTAAAAGGGGACCAAAAGCCTATTTTTGGGCTTCCCTCCAAAAATCAAGTAAGCCTAACCCATGAGTTAACCACTTGGGCCTCATTTAAATTCAAATTCGGGCTTGTAATAATTAATTTAATTATTTATTTGGGATTGTAATAATTTTTATTTTCCTTTATTTTCTTTTTTTTTTTTTATTTGGGATTGTAATTATTTTTTTGTCTTTATTTTTCTTTTTTTTTTCTTTTCTTTATGGGCTTGTCTTAATTATTATTATTGTTTTTATTTTCTTTTATGGGTTGTGCTAATTTATGCTAGGTTTAGTTCAAAATTTTTTTTTTTCCAAAGCCCAATTTTAAAACCAAAACCCACTCAAAACCAAATCATCAAAACCCATTTTAAACCAAAATATTGGGCCTTTTTGTGGTCCAAAATTGTTTCCGATTGCTCTGACTAAAACGTTAGTTAAGGTACCTGCTAGGACATGATTGTGACCTACAGAGACCAAACAAACAGACTTGTTAGAATTAACCCAGACGAACCTATCGAAATTCTAAGTTCTGAGGGAGACAGTCCAGATCAACCAGAAACATGGGAGAACCCCGTACACTCAAGGATTATATGTACCCAACGAGAACCAGTCAACCTTCTTGTATTGTGCTACCGAGGTTAATGGCCATTATGAGCTGAAATCGAGCACAATACAAATGCTTCCTATTTTTAGAGGTGTTGAGAATGAAACCCTTATCACCATGTGAGAGAATTCGAGAGATTTGTGGAACTCTGCGTTTCACTCAAATGCCCGATGAAATCCTAAAGTTAAGGCTCTTTCCTTTCTCCCTGAAAGATAAGGCAAGGCCTGGCTGTATGCTTTACAGCCTCAATCCATCATGACATGGGATGACCTCATAAAGGAGTTTTTCAAAAAGTTTTTCCCAAATCACAAGACTGCGACAATTCGTCAAGTCTAATAGCTTTGTGCATTAGAGGGTGAGACCTTAGCTAGATACCTGGAGAGATTCAACGAATTATTGCTCCAATGTCCCCATCATGGTTTTGAAAAATGGAGACTTGTGCAAATTTTGTATGAAGGTCTAGATGTGTCCACCCGAACAACTGTTGAGTCGATGTGCAATGGTCTATTCGTAGACAAAACTGCTGATGCGTCTTGGGACTTCTTGATTGAAGTAGCTGAAAAGACGCAACAGTGGGAATCCATCCGTGAACCCAGAAAGACTACATCAGAAGCTAAGGCTTTTAGGATTGAAGCAATTTCGAGGGGAAACAACATGGCATCAATAGTTAGGAGATTAGAAGAGTTAGAACTACATAAAAATTCAAAACCTTCCACCACTACTCTCGAGAACATGTCGCTTCGTCTGTATGTGCCGCTTGTAACGATCCCAACCATCAATTCCAAAATTGTCCCGATTTGCTTGCAGTCCAGGAATCTAGGCTTGAACAGGCACATGCCATGTTTCAAAAACAAGAGCATAACCCCTATTCACAGACCTACAATCCAGGATGGAGAAACCACCCTAACTTTTCATGGTCCAAAGGACCCACTCAGGGAGGCCATCTCAACCAATCAGAGCTATCAAAACAATCAGGGATATCAGAACAATCAAGGTTATCAACACCTAGAAACCCTCAACAACAATCAACCCTCAACAATCATATCCTCAACACAATACCGACAAGACTATCCACATCGAGGAGATTTCCAGAGTCTGGTGCAAGTCAGAAAAGTCTTGATCAAAAGATGGGTCAAATCTGTGATTCCATAAGTGAGAGAGAAAAGGTAAACTTCCGAGCCAACCCCAACAAAATCCAAAGAGTATATTTCAAACAGGCTCATCATCCTGCAAGGAAACCTCTCCCGATCAAGTACATGCCATTACCACCCTCCGAAGTGGTAAAGTCATCGAGAACAAGTGGCGAACCTAATGAATCTGATACAAATTCCACGCTGTCTCCACAACCCCAGAAAACCAAAGAATCTGAGCAAGTTGGAAAGCCTGACAATTCTACCGCTATGAATGTCCCTTTGCCAACTCATTCTCCTGTTGCCCCATTTCCTCAAGATTGATCTATCAACAGAAAAGTACCCATTACAATGATGTTAGATCTGTTCAAGAGAGTCACATCAACATTCCTTTTCTTGAAGCACAAGCAAATCCCTGCTTATGCCAAATTCCTCAAAGACTTGTGTACTCAAAAGCGCAAGCTCAATGTGCACAAACGTGCTTTCTTAGCTGAGCAGGTGAGTTCCATCATTCTGAAAAAAAAAAAAAAAAACAAAAAAAAAACAAAACTCCACCCAAGTTTAGGGATCCAGGATGTCCAACAATTTCTTGCACTATAGGAGAACACACGGTCAATAAAGCGTTATTAGACCTGGGTGCAAGTGTTAACCTTCTGCCATATTCTGTTTATGAGCAGTTAGGTCTTGGGGAGTTGAAGCCAACATCTATCACTCTACAACTGGCAGACCGATCTGTCAAGATTCCTCGTGGATGGTCGAAGACGTTTTGATCAAGGTTGACAAATTCTATTTTCCCGTAGACTTCATTGTCTTAGACACTCAACCTGTACAAAACCCAGACTGTCACATTCCTGTCATCTTAGGACGTCCTTTCTTGCTACGTCCAATGCGATCATTAATTGTCGTAACGGAATGTTGAAACTGTCTTTTGGCAACATGACGATAGAATTGAATGTGTTCGATATTAGTCAACAACCTGTGAATCTTGATGATGATGATGTGCATGAAGTTAATATGATTGAAGGATTAATACAAGATTCGTTGACTAACATTCTATCCGTCGACCCTTTCAAGCATGTATGGAGAACTTTAACTCAGATTCCTATGATGATGCATACTGTAGTGACGTCCTATCTCTGCTCGAATCTGTACCTCAAATGGACGTCACTGAAAGGAAATATGAAGTGGAACCACCCTTACTCTCTGATTCCAAGCTCATTCCATCCATTGTTGAGCCACCCAAGCTTGAATTGAAAACATTGCCTAGTACGTTGAAGTACGCATTCCTAGGTTCTTATGATACTTTACCTGTCATTATTTCATCATGTTTAGACACGGAACAGGAAAGTAAGCTTTTAGAAGTACTTAAGGAACACAAGAGGCCTTAGGATGGACCATCTCAGACCTCAAAGGAATAAGTCCTACCATTTGCATGCACCACATTAATCTCGAAGAGAGTGCCAAACCATCTAGGGAAATGCAAAGGAGACTTAATCCTAACATGAGAGATGTAGTCAAAGGAGAATCCTGAAACTACTTGATGCGGGTATCATATACCCAATTCCCGATAGCAAATGGGTTAGTCCCATTCAAGTTGTGCCTAAGAAGTCAGGCATTACTGTAGTTCAGAACGACAAGAATGAATTAGTCCCTACTCGTACAACCACAGGATGGCGAGTATGCATCGACTACAGGAAGTTGAACACAGTAACAAGGAAGGATCACTTCCCGCTCCCTTTCATTGACCAAATGCTAGAACGTGTGTCTGGACACAGTCACTACTGTTTTCTAGATGGCTTTTCCGGTTATAACCAAATTCACATTGCTCCGGAAGATCAGGAAAAAACTACATTCACGTGTCCATTTGGGACGTTTGCTTATAGACGTATGCCCTTCGGGTTGTGTAATGCACCTGCTACTTTTCAGCGTTGCATGATGAGCATTTTTTCTGACATGATAGATAGTTTTCTCGAGATCTTTATGGATGATTTCTCTGTTTTTGGTTCCTCGTTTGACGAATGTTTGAAGCATCTTGCCCTCGTGATATCCAGATGTAAAGAAAAGAACCTTGTTCTAAATTGGGAAAAATGCCATTTTATGGTGAATTCAGGAATAGTTCTAGGACACATCATCTCAGAAAAAGGAATTGAAGTGGATAAAGCTAAAGTTGACCTCATTCAACATCTACCACAACCTCGCTCTGTGAAGGAGATCAGATCATTTCTAGGTCATGCTGGTTTTTACCGGCGATTCATCAAAGATTTCAGCAAAATCTCCAGACCTCTGTGCAGTCTTCTCTCCAAAGATGTTGCCTTCAATTTCGATGCTGCTTGTGTGAAGGCATGGGAGGAATTAAAAACCCTTCTCACCACCGCTCCTATAGTCCGACCACCCGATTGGAAGCTTCCGTTCGAACTTATGTGTGATGCCTCTGATTATGCTGTTGGTGCTGTTTTAGGACAGCGAGTTGATAGACTACCATATGTGATATACTATGCTAGCAAAACCCTTAATGATGCCCAACTCAATTATTCAACTACCGAGAAGGAATTGCTTGCCGTCGTTTTCGCATTAGACAAGTTTAGATCTTATCTGATAGGGTCTAAGATCATCATATACACAGACCATGCGGCTTTGAAGTATCTTCTTTCCAAGAAGGATGCTAAAGCTCGCCTTATTCGATGGATACTATTATTACAGGAATTCGATCTCGAAATCCGTGATAAGAAAGGTTGTGAGAATGTGGTTGCTGATCATTTGTCTAGATTACTTTAGAGTCTATTGATGAATTTGAGCTGATTAGAGAATCATTCCCAGATGAACAGCTGATGTCTATCTCAGACCTTCCTTGGTTTGCTGATATTGTTAACTACCTCGCTACAGGTAGGATGCCCTCACGTTGGTCGAGACAAGACCGCTCTAAATTCCTGGCTGAAGTTAAACATTTCCTTTGGGATGACCCATATTTGTTTAAGTACTGCCCAGACCAAATCATTAGGAAATGTGTCCCCAACACCGAACAGAAAGATGTGATATCTTTCTGTCATGACCAAGCCTGTGGAGGCCATTTCCCCGCTGCAAAGATCTTGCAGTGTGGGTTCTATTGGCCATCGTTCAAGGACTGCCATGATTACTGTGTTGCCTGTGAACGTTGTCAGAAGCTGGGAAGCATTTCAAGGAGCATGATGCCATTGAATCCTATTCTGATTGTTGAGATTTTTGATGTTTGGGGGATCGACTTCATGGGTCCATTTCCCATGTCTGACAGCAAGTTGTACATCTAGTCGCCGTTGACTACGTCTCCAAGTGGGTAGAAGCCATCGCAACCAGAACAAATGACCACAAGGTGGTACTTTCCTTTTAAAGGAAAACATATTTTCACGTTTTGGTACCCCGAGAGCTATCATCAGTGACGGTGGTTCACATTTCTGCAATAGGCACTTCGAGTTTTTAGTACGCAAGTATGGAATAACTCACAAGGTTGCTACTCCGTACCACCCTCAGACCAGTGGACAAGTGGAAGTGTCTAATAGGGAAATCAAGCACATTCTAGAAAAGACGGTTAACCCGTCTAGGAAAGATTGGTCAATAAGATTGAATGATGCTTTGTGGGCCTATAGAACAGCGTATAAGACACAAATTGGTATGATGTCCCCCCCTATCGTCTAGTGTATGGAAAGCCGTGCCATCTTCCTGTGGAGTTAGAACATCGAGCTTATTGGGCAATCAAGCAACTGAACTTTTCTCTGGACGAAGCTGGAATTCAACGGAAACTTCAACTCAACGAGTTGGAAGAATTGAGAAATGAGGCTTATGACAGTGCCAGGTTATATAAGCAGAAGATGAAGATATTTCATGACAAGCGTATTCTACGCAAATCCTTCACTCCTGGTCAGAAAGTCTTGCTGTATGACTCCCGGTTACATCTTTTTCCAGGAAAACTGCGTTCCAGATGGAAGGGACCGTACCTAGTACGCACAGTTTTCCCTCATGGAGCTGTAGAGCTTGAAGATGTCTCCAACAAGAACATTTTCAAAGTCAACGGCAGAGATTAAAACCATTCCTTGAACCATTCCCACCCGACACTGAAACAACCAACCTGGAGGACCCAGTCTATGTGGACTAAGCTGGTCCACCCTTGTACATAAGTAGCTGCGTTTTCTTCCCTTGAAAACCAAAAAGCCTTTTTCCTAAAAAAAACCAAAAAGTTTTCACTCCCGACAAAACAAATTTTTCCCAAAAAGTCCAATCCCATTAAAAACCAAATTTTCTTGTAGATAATGTGTTAGTTAAATTTCCTTTTGTATATATTTGTGCTCATCCATTGTGACTCCGAATATGTTGGAGTTTTGCCTTGGATAACGGAGTTTTAATTCTGCTTTCGTCTAAATCGGGTATTCTCTCTCCTTTTACTCTACTCAGCATGTCCCTTTCCATATGTTGCATTTTAATTATTCCATATTTTTAAACATTGAGGACAATGTTTAGTTTAGGTTTGGGGGTATAGAGTAGATACCACGATAATATGCCATAATTGAAAACAAGAACTCCTTCTTTTTGAAAAATTTAAAAATTCCAAAAAAAAAAAAAAAAAAATAAAAAATCATAAAAAATGGAGCTCATTTACCTTGAAATGTTGACTCTTGTGCAAATATGTAATTATTAGGAGTCTTAGTCTAGATATTTAGGCACCCTGATTCTAGCACAATTCACATAGTGATAAGAAACTTGCACGCGCACGATCTACCAATACATGTATAGCCTCGATCTTCAAGGTGTTTGATAGGAAGTTAGATTGCCAATCACTTTAGAATACTGAATGAGACTTGACTAGCTTGTTCTTTGGTTGGCTGGGGTAGAAGTTGGAGGATACGTTAAGAAAAGCAACCATAGAATTTGACCGGATGCATTCGATAAGGGCCACCTCTTGCTTCATGTAATTATGTTTTTCTTTTTGTTCATGTATCAAAAGTGTCACTATGTTGTAAAGATCAAAGTTTTTCTTCAAAAAAAAAAAAAAAAAAAAAAATTAATTATTTATTTATGTTTTGTCATGTTAAAGACAATAGTTCTCTCTTGTTCCAAAAATAAAAGAGATAATCAATGTAAATAAGAGTCATGTAAAGAGTCATCTTTTTGTTGTAAATAGTCTTGTAATAAGCAAGGAGGGTGCAGCCATCGATGTATAACGCGGGTAAACTGAAATCACCAACTCATTGGGTGAACATTCACAATTCTCGTAAAGCCGGACAGCTAGCTTGGCTTAGAATTCGGTTCTTAGCCTAAAAACTATCTCTTGGTGATTAGTAGTCATAACTTCAGGTCATTCTAGACACATGTGTAGATACACTTTACACTCTTATCACATGTCTTTTTTTGTTATCAGTGCTAGGATTGTGCCTTAGATAGCTAGATTGACATCTCCATTTTGCTGTGAGCTTAAACTGTCTTGCACATGTCACATTTGATGGAATCTGAGCTTATATTTTGACCTAGAACTTTGTAGGTACGTTCTAAGCAAACCTTCACGAGACTTCACTCGTCCACTAGGGACACTTAGTGGTTTAAAAGGCTTAGTGCATATGCTAAATGCATTCGAGAGACCAGCGACAGTGGTATAGGTAGGATTTCCTTAGTTTTGTTTTACTTGAGGACAAGTAAAATTCAGGTTTGGGGGTATTTGATGAGTGCCAAATATTATATATATTTATCCCTTTTTATTGGCATCTAACTCATCTTTTATGCATTAATTCTACATTTTATCCCATATTCTGTATTTTCATTGTTTTCAAGAATAAATATTTTTCTTACTTAATTTTTGCATTTTTAGGGAATAAATAAAGTTTGGATGAGTTGCGGAGCGAAAAGAGCAGAAAAATAATGAAAAGTCGGGAGGAATTACGCAAGGAAGCTGTGAAGAATGATGTGCGGAAGACCAAAAAGGGTAGAAATGGGCTTTAAGAAGAAATTTGTTCTTAAAGAAGAAGTTGGCTCAAGATTTTCCAAGCCCAAAATCATTTCTCAAACCCATATTCTAAACCCAAAATCCTAAAACCCAAATCCATACCCGTCTCGGATTTCAGCCGTCAGATTTATTCTCAGAAACATCCTACGGTCGCTCCCTTGTTGTGCATCAAAGTTTGATATATCTGCTTCACACTACAGTACCTAACTCCATCAAATGCCGTTCGTTTCATTGTATCCCTTCATCCGACGGTCGCTCCTCGCCTGCCTCCGAATCGCCGTCAGATCTACCTACCATCTTCTCATCCTACGGCCCGGATCGCATAACATATTCACTCGCTGAAACTGCCCAACACCCTAACATCCGATCCATATACCCATACCAAACACCCCCTTCTCCTTCTTCCATCGACCTCTCCCCCTCCATGCCTGTTGCAGACCACCACCACCTTCTCCACCTGCTCTGCCTTCACCACCACCACTCCCTACGCTACCAAACCATCCCTAAACCTAAACCCATCATTGCCAACACGTCCTATTTCTTTATCAACCACTAATTTCTCCAATTTCTCACCTTTCTTCTCACTGAAACCCTAGGTGAGAAATTGGGGATATAAGTGATGTTAAAGCAGAAATTGAAGCAAGAGATGAACCAGGAGAAGAAATTGGAGAGTGGGTCGACGAGTAGGAGTGAATATCTCATCTAAATTAGGTAAATCAATTTTACCTAATTTCTGTTTTTGGGGGAAAGTTGCTGGAACCTAATTTGGATTTTTGGAGTATATATTTGTATAATTATGTTGTATCAAAAAAAGGGGAGGACGGTATATCTCTCTGGACTAGCCAGAAGAGAATTTAAACAATTTTATTTTGCAATTCCAAATTCCAGTTCTTTATGCAGTTAACAGTTGATTGTGTATGTTGTTTTGATTTATCTTCAATGCTGTATATTGTGTTTAGATTATCATATGTGATGAATGTTAATGTTGTTTACATGCTTAGCATGAGCTAAACTGCACTAGCTAAGGCTCAGATGAAGCCTAGTGCACTGTTGAATGATGTATTGCTAGGATAGTTATCTTGATGCCTGTTTTGCTTGAGCAATGGGAAGTAATCAGTGCTCTGGTATGCCTGTGATTGACTGTGCTGTCAAAAGACAGTCAATACTAGGGGCATATCAGTGAGCAAGCTGATTTTCCTCCCATTCTAATATATGCTCAAGGTCGTCAACTCAACCTAGAATTGCATTGCTTGATTAGGTCACAAGGTGGATTCTAAGCCTTGGCTTAGCCACAAATCTTTTTACAGTCACTTATAATTTCAAGCCTGTTTTGATTCCCTGCTCAGTTAAATTTCTTAGCCATCTTGTTCAGTTTTTCTTGCAAATTGTAGCTGTTGTGCATTGAAATCAGTGCACAAACTCCTCCCTGCCCTTGGCTTACAACCTTGGTTCTTAACTGTTTTGCCATATTGCTTTGTTGTTTTGGTTCTTAAATGTCATGTCATTTGCTTTGCTTTGTTAACTGTTTTCCCATCTTTGCATCTGCCTTATTGCTTTGCCTTGCTCACTGCCATAGTGCTTTGCACCCATTGATAGCTTAGGATAATTTCTTTTGTGCTCCTACTCCCTGTGGACTGATCCCTTGCTTATTTTCTATACTAAAACTTGGCCTTGTATACTTGCAAGTCTTTTGTGTGTCTTTTCTAAACACACCACCTACTAGAAAGTCGTTTAGTTTTCCTTCATCTATCATTCTCAAAATAATTCTTTTTACATTTCTGCAATCATTTGTGGTATGTCCATGAAAATGATGATAAGAACAAAATTCATGACTCCTATGGTTTGGAGGTGGTTCCGTTCCCATGTTCCACGGTGTTGGTATATTTTCCATCAATATTATAGCTTCCCATATCTTCTCCACACTTGCATTTAGTGATGGCATCTTGATTTCTTCCCATATTACCTTGTGACTTCCTTGTCCTTTATTATAGTTTTGCCTTTGACCTCCATAAGTTTCTTGCGGTTGATCGAGCCTTTGAATCTTGTTATTTCCTCCATGATTGTAGAAATTTCTTTCTCTTTCATACTCTTCTTGATCTCGGCTCCCCATAGCTACCAATTTCTGCTGATTGTTACTTATCACCTTCTCTTGTTGTACTTGCGAAGTATTCGCCACTGTGTTCATTAGCTTGGGTAATAAGCTTGCATTCGTTGTTTGTGAGCTGGTGTTCGCAACTGGATATGATTCCATTTCATTTTGCCTTTCCTCCAGAGCAATGTATTCTTCTTGGAGTTCTCGCAATTCAGTCATTGTAATCGTATTCTTGACTCTGAAAATTTGGACATACAATAGGTTTGTTGCAAATATAACATTGATAAATGATAATATGAGATATCTCTCATCTACACGGCCAGCCATTTCGCTACACATAGTTCTCCATCTTTTAGTCAAGTGTTTCAAACTTTCTCCAATCCTTTGTTTTAATCCAAACACATCTTCTATACCAGGTCGTGAGGAATTATTACTTATATATGCTCCCAGGAATGTAGTCTGCAAATGATTGAATGAGGTTATTGTATTCTTTGGTAAACCTTCAAACCAATTTAACGCTTCTCCTGTTAAGCTGGATGCGAAATATTTGCACAATACCGCATCATGATTTTCCCATTGTAACATGCACCTCACATAGGCTTTAATGTGCTGAATTGCACAAGTTGTTCCATCAAAAATGCTGGTTAATGCGGGCAAATTGCATTGCGGTGGTATTCCTCCTAATTGTACTTCCCTTGTAAATGGAGTTTTCGCAGCTTATTCTATTGCTTCATCCAATTGTCTTCTACCTACTTCTCCTTTGTTATTTAGCATTCCTCTCATTTCTTCTAATTCTTTCAAGATTTATTTATTTACACCTGAATCTTGATCCATTGGTCTCTTTAATTTTGCTTCTCTTCTTCTGCGTTCACGTCTATCTTCTCTCGCGAAATTTTGCATCTCTTCTTCATTATCCTCATCTCGTCTTCTTCTGCGATTCTCTTCCTCACCTCTATCTTGAATTCGCAAATGATGATGCCTTTCATTTTCCCCTCCATAATTTTGTTCATTTCTTATCAATTCAATTCGCTATCTTTCAGACATTCTCTTTACTCTATAATACTCCTCATTGAGATTGTCATTATTCCGGTTTTGTGTACCCCTTCTTTCTCGATTGTCATGATTGTTCTGGCGAATTGTCTCCTGAAGCTCTTGTTCTTCCATTTCCGCTCTCAAACTTTCACGTTCGCAGATTAAACGTGCTTGTTCAGCATAATGTCTTTCAATTTATTCTTCAATTGTCTGTTGATTTATTTGGGTTTCTCTCACATGTAAAATTCTTCTTCCTTCCTCTTAATTTCTTTCGCCATCTTGGTTATTTTGTCCCTGATTTTGTCCGTTCTCTTGATTTCCTCCAATTTTCCCATCATCAAAATTTTCATTTTGTGGAATGTAACGATCATCAGTTCTTTCTCTATTTTCGCGATATTCTTCATTAAGATTTGATATTTCTTCTTGAATATTGTTTCCAGCATTGATTGTGGGTGAATTTCGCCTCATTTCTCTTCTAATCGATCTCGAATATGATTTTATAATACTTCTCGATCTTCTATTCTGTAGTCTTATATTCTCCATCCTTAATTCGTGATTTTGCCTTGTTAAATTCGCACGTTCTTCTGCCTCAGCTCTTCTTTATTCATGTATTCTTCGTCTCAATGTTTCTAACGCTCCAATTTCCTCACCTCCATGAATTATTCCTTCATCTGCTTCTTGATTTCTCTCTTCCTGTCTATAATTTCTATTTTGTTGCTCTTCTTCTATTTTTTCTGCTGAATTTGATCGTCAAGTGTGCACGCTCACCCTGTCATAATCTGTATTCCTCTCTTGAACTAGTGTTTGTTGAATTGGCGGTTGAATTTGATTTTCTCTGTTATTTCTCATTCTAGTAGATTCTCCCATTTCACTTCTTTCTCTTCCAGCAACTCTTTTGCTTCTTCTAATAGTAGTCGGTTGTTCGGATGTGTTTCTTCTTCTAGCCATTTCTTCAATGTTAACAGTATTGCAAGAAATTATGAAAAATTCTTAATTAATCACTTTAAATTTTCACAAATCTCAATATCAATCTTTAGCTTTTTCTAGAATAATCTTCAACTCCTCCCTGTTTCTAGCGCCATTATGTAGTTGCAGGAAATCCTACACTACACCCTCATATGATTTCATTGTTGATCAACTCATTTTTAGGTTTACACTCTTAATTTTATTGATAAATCTTTGAATGTTCTTACAAGAAAGATAAAGAAGTCAAGAATGATCTCTGCTCTGAACTTTCTCTCTCCTATTTACTTGTTTTTTACTCAAAAAGATCTCTCTTATTCTTTACAACTCGAACGACTATTTATAAGAAATTACATAGTGGATGACAGCTAATCTGTCCTTTATTTTCGGATATGATCTGCGATATTCTCACAACCTTACAATTGTTAATTTCTCAAACTCTCTAATCTTCGCAGGACTATCACATCTTTCTCGTGATCTTAGATGACGTCATTTATTTTATCATTTCTGAAACTGTTCTGCGACGTTGTTATGCTGTGTCATTGATAATTTCGCTGAAACATTATCATTGCGAGATTCTGATCCTACAGTAGAAACTTCAAAAAGCGAAGTGTGTTTTATAGATAGTGGTTGTACAACTCATATGTCCGGTGTGAAGAGCTTGTTTGTTGACATGGATACATCCATCAACTCTCTAGTGAAGATGGGAGACGGAAACATGGTTCAAGCTAACGGAAGAGGTACCATTTGTGTGCAAATCATCAATGGAGCAAAATACATTAGAGATGTGTTATATGTTCCGGATTTGGCACAAAATTTGCTTAGTGTTGGGCAACTTGTGGATCTTGGATATGCGGTTCATTTTGAAGATGGATATTGTACCATTTATGACAAGAAACACAAGAACAAGAGACAAGTGATGAAGAGTATCAAAAATAAATCATGATGCGTGGAAGAAAGTAGAAGACTATTTGGTTCGTTAGTTGTTGATGATCCTTAGATTTTTGTTGATTTGGTGGGAAATAGTAGATAAATAATGGTACAAGTACTCCTCATGAATCATGGTGATACTACTCATGATGGGAATAGTAGATGCAGTAGATAAGTTCTAAAAATAAAGAATATTATTGTTGACGCTGCAGGCCTGCAACTGCTGTGATAATGATGTAATACCAGCAAAAGGAAAGGAAAAGGGTGCAGATCCTCTGTGACTGTTTTTCCCCTGTCCTCTGTCCCGACCACTAACAAATCGCCACATGAAATCGTTTTTAATTGATTTTAGATAAATAATTTGATTTGTAAGTAGTTAATTTACATCTTTAAATGGAGAAATATTAGGAAATCATTATTGTTTCTTAATGCATTGAAGTTGACATTTTATAAAAGCTCCTTCCGTAAACAGTTTCCCTAAATTATTAATTAGGTTTTCTAGTTCGTCATCTATTTGATTTTTGATAATCAAGCTTCCTCATCTTAACATGCGCGCAAAAGTACCCCTGGGATTATGAAATTTAAAACTAACCTTGTGGCATCAGGTCATTTTATCTTTTGATTAAGATTTTATTGTTGATTCATCGGTTTATAGTAAGTTAGTTTTGGATTTATAAAACATGATGTACTTTTTTAAAGTAGAGAACTACAAGAGCAGGCAGCCATTGCAGGTCTGCTAGTTGAAGTGTTTGATCTTTAAAGTGTTTCATGGAAACTCTGTTTTACATTTTCTTTCATCATGCCGAAGGTAATTTTAGTACAAGTAATAAGCGATAAACAAAAGGTAAAACGCAAGGAGTTTAGGGAAGATGAAATAAAAAATCATTGAAGTTCTAAATCCATCTTTTTGGTTAGATCATCAAAGTGTTCCCTGTATCAAACTTGGATTTGAAAATAATATCGATTTCCTAATTTTTTTTCCATTTAAATTGGTAAATTAACTAAATTAAATTACGAGTTATTTATCTAATCCATGTGGCGATCTGCTAGTTGAGGAATTAAAACGACGTGGGTTATTGATGAGGTGGATAAAAAATAAAAAATCATCTCTCTTCCACATCGTCTTTCGGCTGTTATTCAGCTGCCACAAAGCTGGTCAAATAGCAATTTCGAATAGAAAATCATGTTTTGCATATTTTATAAATGCAAATTAACTAAATTCTACCCACACAACAAACACCACACTCATGCTCTCAATTGTCGCTCCTCAAACATCTATTGCCTGAAATGAGGGCATGCACCATCAGTCTTTTATTAACTTCTTCTTCTTCTTCTTCTTTTTTTGACGAAAAAAGGGGAAATTATATTAAAAAGTAAGATGTCTCAAAGGAGTGACGTCTTAGAAAGAAAAAAAGAAGTAATGAGCAATTTCCAATCACAACATCCCAGTTACATTATCATTTTCATTTTCTTTTTCGTGGATAGACAGTCTAGACTGACACCATCTTCGTAAAGCTAACACTAGACTCTACGAAGAACTGTACAGGCGAAATGATAGATCAAGATAGAGTTGAGAAACCTTTGAAACACTCGACCTGAAATCCTGAGGGGTTACACCATGAGATACAATTAACTAAACAAATAAAGTGATGATTGCTTAATTTCAAATCATGCCGCACAGAGGAAGGTAAGAAAGTGATGATGACGTATGCCCTCATTTCAAGAAACACAGGTTTGAGTGATCGGTGAGAGAATAAGTTGCGAAACAACATCCAGAAAAGATTATATCCAGAAACAACGAGTATTGTAATTATTTTTATTAGAACATCTACTCACATATGTGGTTTCCGTCATTCTAAAATATATATACGAATCAAGATGTGCCAAGTGTCTTTTCCGGGGCTGCTGCTTCACAAAAGTCCAAGGAAAAAGAAGGAAACAAAATGAAGATGAGGTGTTCCCTCATTTCAAGCACCAGATATTTGTGCGATGGCTAAGAGAATGAGGTGTTGTCACTATGCGAAGCCAAAGCATTCATTTCACTATTAAAAAAATATTTACAAAGTATGAGGTTCTCATATTATTCAGGTCGACACTATTTAGTTTCACCGTCATAATTCATCCGTTACCATCACTAATCTCCTTTCCAATTGACCAAGAAAGAGACTACCATCGAGGAAAAATCCTAATCCATTACGACACTGAAGTTGAGAAACCTTTAGGACATATCGACCTAAAGGCTGTGTTAGTTAATGTGATGTGCAGTTTATATTCTTCACATGAACTAGTATGTTAGTTCATGTGATGTTTCCTTTCTTCACATGAACTAGAATGATAGTTCATGTGATGTTTCTGTTTTGCACCAAAAGTTGTGTAACCTATCTCTAATATTAGGTCATATGTTGACTTAGTATAAAAAGAAAGAGATAAAGAAAGAGAAAATAAGAAAAAGATATTATCTTCAAGTGAATGAAAGAGAGAGTGAGAAGAACCAAGAGTTCCCACTTCTCCATTAACACAAAATCATCTTAAACCTTTGTTTTAATCACCCTAACCTTTCCAACAGGTTGTATTTGTAATCGTTGAAGGTATGGAATGAATATGATTGTTTGAGAGATATATTCTCTCGCAGAGTTTGATTGCACTCTAACGTGATCACAGGAGGTTTTAGGAGTTTCTCTCGAAGAAAACTCATCTGTTACGTAAGCACGTAACAATTACAGTTAACGGAACTACGAAAGTGAAACACAAGCACTATTATAGATTTCAAATCATGCGGCGAAGAGGAAGGTAAGAAAATGATGCTGACGTATGCCCTCTCAAGAAACACATAAGAATATTCTGAATTGCTTAGTTTCCAATCAAGTTCCAGGCAATAGAGGTTTTAGCGACCATTGAGAGAATGAGTGTGGTGTTTGTTGTGTGAGTAGTACTTAGTAAATTTATTTCAGAAGATGATATAAATGAGCTTCCATAGGTAATTGTTTTTCTTAGGATAACCTCAACATTTAAAGCTATATATATATATATATATACATAGACTTCGAGAGTAAAATAGGAAGAAAATATCAAGTTTCTCCTGCGTGGTCCTTAAATATATTAAGAACGAATATAGAAACAATTACAGTGGATGCAAACATGATTTTGTATGGTCAAAAAGGACTACATAATAGTACAGGTTTTATAATGAAAACTTTCGTGCGCACTAAATTTCATTTGATTAATTATTCGTGTATCAAACTATAAAATATGTAAAAGTCATAATGTATGTGCGACTCCAGAAGGACGATGGTGCAATTTAAGTGTGCTGTATTTTTTCGTTATGACATTGTAGTTTCCAGTAAATCTAACTGTTATATTCAGTCTCCATTAGTGACAAATAATTAACCATCCAAAGACAAACCTTGAAACACATGAACATATTCTTAATTGCTTAGTTTCTAATCAAGATCCAAGAAGAAGAAGGTAAGAAAAGGTTGATGACGTGTGCCCTCATTTTAGGCAATAGATCTTTGAACAACAATTAAGAGAATGAGTGTGGTGTTTGTTTTATGAATATAATCTAGTTAATTTGCATTTACAGAGGATGCAAACATGATTTTGTATGGGAAAAAGGACCGTATAATAATATAGTTTTTAGAGTGAAAAGTTTCCTTGGCACGATGTTTCACGTGATTAATTATTCGTGCACCACATTACATAGTGTGTAAAAGTCGTGAATAAGGTGCGACGCTGGCGGGACGATTGTGCGATTTACGTGTGTCAACCACAACATCATCCCACCTTAAATTTTTTTCGTTTGAAACACTCGACCTGAAATCCTAAAAGGGTTACACCATGAGATACAATTACCTAAACAAAGAAAGTGAAACACAAGCAATATTCTAGATTGCTTAATTTCAAATCATGCCGCGCTGAGGAAGGTAAGAAAATGATGATGACGTATTCCCTCATTTCAAGAAACATAGGTTTGAGCCACCGGTGATGTACCTGATTCCCATACTAAGCGGAAGCGCGATGATATAATTATAAACCTCATACTCTGTGCATATATTTTCGTAAAAGCGAAATGATGTTGGTTTAGCAAGGTAACCGCTCCATATTCTCTCAACAGTCGCATAATTATCTGGTTAGGGAACCACATCATCATTTGTCGCCTTCTTCTCCATGGACACTTCTTGATAGGTACATACATTTTAGAGTAAATTAAACCACCAATGTGAGTGAATGTTCCAAGAATATAGTAATTACACTCATCGTATGTTGTGGCTATAAGCTTACCCATTGAGAAACCAAAAGGCTGTTTTACATAGAAACCGCAACCTGTTCAATCATGGGTCACACAAACGTCAATTTCTTTAAATGAGGGCATACGTCATCATCATTTTCTTGCCTCCTTCGCAGCATGAGTAGAAATTAAGTAATCTATAATATTGCTTGTGTTTCAGATTAGATAATAGTTATATTGGAATACGGTCAAATAGGATGATGTAGTGTTTACAAACCACAATCGCACTTTAATATCTCCTTTGTCGCACTGGTATTACGTCTTTTACACTTTAGAATATGGTGTACAAACAATTGATCACGTGAAATGTGGTGCATAATACAAATTTCACCTGATAGAATTTTGTGTGTATAATAACATAGATTCACCTGATTCATGTACTAAGCATAATCGAGGTGATGTAATCAGCATTCTCTATGGAGAATGACTATACTCCCTTTCACATTTATTATTATTTTATTTTATTCGATTTTTCTTCTCACACCTATTCGACTAATCCAAAGAGACGCATGCAGCGGTTAAATACAGAGAAAATTGGCTTATTATTATTTTATTTTTTTCGTTTTTGTTCTCACACCTATTCGACTAATCCCAATAGACACATGCAGCGGTTAAATCCAGAGAAAATTGGCTTAACCTACTCTAGATGGTAATAGTAGGGTAATAATACCCTACTAAAATTTCATGTCCTTCTTGGCAATGAGTGGAGGGGCCCTTCCATATTATATTTTAAGTTAATTAAGCGGATTATAGCGATGTGGAACTATTGTCCTTTCACACGCCCCCTCACGTGTAAGGCCAGTCACTGGGCCTCACACGTGGACCTACGAGCCCTTCCATATTATATTTTAAGTTCATTATGCACTCAAAACCAATTGGAAATGAGTGGAATGGCCCTTCCATATTATATTTTAAGTTCATTATGCGGAAACTAGTGATGTGGGACTATTGTCCTTTCACACCCTCCCTCACGTGTAAGGCCAGTCATTCGTCCTAACACGTGGACCTACGCACGTGTGGGTCATGGGTGTGCAGGTGACATTCGGTCACAGTCCACCACACGTACATGTCATACGAGTGACCAGTCATTTGGTCACGGGTGCACATGTGACCAGTCATTCGGTCACGGTGGCCACTAATTCGGCCTACACCCCGCGTACGGGCCTACCTCAGATACCATGTTAAAGTCTGCGGGCATCCAACTCAAAACCAATTGGCAATGAGTGGAATGCATCCTTCCGCTTTAAAAAATATACTATATTTTTCAAAGTATGAGGTTTATGATTATATCATAGCGCTAATGATTAGCATGGGAATCAAGTAAATGTCTGTTTTTATTCATGGTGATTAAAGTTATTTTACATAAAATACTAAGCAGAAGAACGATGACGTAATCATGAACCTCATACTTTGTGGATATACATATTTTTAAAGCAAAATGATGCATTTGTGTCGCAAGGTTACTGCACCTAGTACTCTCAATTGTCGCACATCATCATTTTGTAGCTCGGTGGACTTTTGTCAAGAAACAACTTTGGAAGAGACATATCTTGATTGGTACATGCATTTTGGAGTGACGTAAACCACTTATGTGAATTGATGTTTCAAAAGAAAATAATAGTCTTCCTCGTTGGCGGTGGATATAATCTTTTTCATAGCAATTATATAATCATAAACCTTATACTTCGTGGATATATTTATTTAAACCGAAATGATGCATTGATTTTTCCAAGTCACCGCACCTCGCTCTCTCAGCTGTCGCACAATAATCTGGTTAGGGCATATGTGATCATCATTTTGTAGCTCCGTGGACTTTTGTCAAGCAACAGCCCTGGAAAAGACGCATCATGATTGGTATATACATTTTAGAGTGACATAAACCACTTATGTGAGTGGATGTTGCACAAGAAAAATAATAATACTCCTTGTTACCCTACTAAAATTTTATGTCCTTCAGACCTAATTCATGACGTAATAGATACTCGTTAGAGCTTCTCCAATGGTGTTGTGTGTGTTTCTTAGGTGGCAACACAAACAAGACATTCTCATTCCGATTTTTCCTTAAGTGTACGGAGGAAAAATAGTTCATCTCCAATGGTGTTGTGTATGATTTTTTATGGATTAAATGCAAATTTTATTTTTAGTAATTTAAAGATTTTATTAGAGCTAAAAAAATTTATTTAATATATTAAGATTAATTTAGTAAGCAAAATCTTACTAGGATACCTTGACATTGTCAAGTCGAATGTCTAAAACTAGACATTCACCTTGACAATGTCTAACAAAAATCAAGTCATGTCATCTTCACATTGGTTTAAGAAGTTGGGGTTGGAGAAGAATTTTAGGGAAAATAAATGTCGATCATATGTGGACTTAAATATTTATCTTCACATACATTCCATTGGAGAAGCTCTTAGATTTTGTTTCTTTTTAAATAAGAATCCAGTTGTAGGTTAAATTCGCTGCATAAGTTATAACCGCTACAAAATGATGGTGACGTGTGCCCTCACCAGATTGTTGTGCAACTAACATGAGAAAGAGGTGCGGTCACACTGCAAAACCAATGCATCCTTTCGATTTAAAAAAATATATATTTTTCAAAGTATGAGGTTTATGATTGTATCATCGCGCTTATGCTTAGTATGGGAATCAGGTAAATTTCTGTTTTTATTCATGGTGATTAAAGTTATTACACATAAAATTTTATACGGTTTAGTTTCATCATCGTCATTCTTCTATCATCATCACAAATATTGCTGAATAATAAAAGAAAAACAGTTGTATCTCTGTCATTATTTGGTTAATCAAAACCAGTACATCCAAAGAGGAAAACACGACATCTTCCAACTTGACCTAATTTCGCAAATTTTTGCGATTAACCAAGAAAAATACAAACAACGAGGAAAACTCCTAACCCCATTCGCACTGAAGTGCTATGTATTGATTGTCTTGAGACGGATGTTTCGCTTATTATATTCGGTTAATCTAAAGCGAATATATATATATATATATATATATATTGTATATAGTTTGCGAGTAATATAGGAAGAACATGTCCAGCATGTTCTGCGTAGTTCCCTTATTATATTCAGAATATATATACACAATCTGGACCTGGTATTCCTATTTTACTCCCAAAGTATATATATATATATACACAAAGCTTATTAAGTTGAGGTTAACCTAAGCACCACAATTATCAATGAAAGCTTGTGTTGATCATCGTTGGAAATAAAGTTTCTAAATTCTAATCACACAACAAACACCACACTTTCGTGAAGTTCATTTTGATTTTAGTAAGAGAAGTGGAATTCTGTAAACATCAGTCCCATGATGATATTTACATAGCACTTTAATGCAAATGGGACTAGGAGTTTTCCTAGTTGGTTGTTTTTGTTCTTGGTTAACCAAATAATGACAGAGATGCAACTGTTTTTCTTTTGAATACAATTATTCTGAAAATTATGTGATGATAATGGAAGAATAACGAAGATGAAACACTATCAGTAAACCGAATAGAATTTTGTGTATCGTAACTTAAATCAACATGAATAATAACATAGATTTACATGATTCCCATACTAAGCAGAAGCACAATGATGTAATCATAAACCTCATACTTTGTGGATATATTTTCTTAAATGCGGAATGATGTTGGCTTAGCAAGGTGACAACTCTATGTTCTCTCAACAATCGCACAATTATCTGGTTAGGGCACCACATCATCATTTTGTCGCCTTCTTCTCCATGGACACTTACTGATTGGTACATACATTTTTACTCAGAAATTATATATATATATATACACAAAGCTTATCATGTTGAGGTTAACCTAAGCACCACAATTACCAATCAAAGCCCTTTTCGATCATCGTTGGAAATATAGTTACTAAATTCTATTCACACAACAAACACCACACTTTAGTAAAGTTCATTTTGATCTTAGTAAGAGAAGTGGAATTCTGTAAACATCAGTCCCAAGATGATAAATACATAGCACTTTAATGCAAATGATTTTTGTTCTTGGTTAATTAATCGCAGAGATTTTTCAACTCATTGCGGAATAAGGTCAAGTGGAAGATTTCGTGTTTTCCTCTTTGGATGTTTTTGTTTTTTGTTAACCAAAGAATTACAAGATGCAAACTGTTTTTCTTTTAAATACAATTATTTTTAAAAATATGTGATGATAATGGAAGAATGACGATGATGAAACAACATCGGTAAACCGTATAGAATTTTGTGTATAGTAACTTAAATAAATATGAATCATAACATAGATTTACCTGATTCCCATACTAAGCGGAAGCGCGATGATATAATTATAAACCTCATACTCTGTGCATATATTTTCGTAAAAGCGAAATGATGTTGGTTTAGCAAGGTAACCGCTCCATATTCTCTCAACAGTCGCATAATTATCTGGTTAGGGCACCACATCATCATTTGTCGCCTTCTTCTCCATGGACACTTCTTGATAGGTATATACATTTAGAGTAAAAGTAAACCTCCAATGTGAGTGAATGTTCCAAAAAATAGTAATCACACTCATTGTATGTTGTGGCTATAATCTTACACATTACGAAACCAAAAGGCTGTTTTACACAGAAACCGCAACCTGTTCAATCATGGGTCGCACAAACATCTATTTCTTCGAATGAGGGCATACGTCATCATCGTTTTCTTGCCTCCTTCGCAGCATGAGTAGAAATTAAGCAATCTAGAATATTGCTTGTGTTTCAGATTAACTAATATTTATATTGGAATACGGTCAAATAGGATGATGTGGTGTTTACAAACCACAATTGCAATTTAATATCTCCTTTGTCGCACTGGTATTACGTCTTTTACACTTTAGAATATGGTGTACAAAAAATTGATCACGTGAAATGTGGTGCATAATACAAATTTCACCTGATAGAATTTTGTGTGTATAATAACATAGATTCACCTGATTCATGTACTAAGCATAAGCGAGATGATGTAATCAACATCCTCATATTTTGGACTTAATTTTCTCTAGTTGTTCCAAATTTATTTCATTCACTACTGATTTCATCATCATCACATTTTTTATGTTCAAGTCCTAATCCTTATCAACTTCTTCCTCTGCCATTGGGTCTTGTCTTTTGATAGTTTTGGAGCCCTATCTCTGAACTTTGTTTCAAGTTTTTTTTTCTCCTCTTCTCTTGGCTTAATTTTCTCTCTGGAGAATGTATATACTCCCTTACACTTCTCACACCTATTCGGCTATTCCCAAGAGACGCATACAGTGGTTAAATCCAAAGAAAATTGGCTTAACCTACTCTAGATAGTAATAGTAGGGTAATAATAATACCCTACTAAAATGTCATGTCCTTTCAGACGTACCTCATGACGTAATGGTTATACCCATTATATTTTATTTCCTTTTAAATAAGAATCCAGTTGTAGGTTAAATTCGCGGCATAATAAGTTATAACCGTTTTTAAGATGAAACTTGCAAATATACGTCACTTGTTGGTACCACGAATTTTCAAATAATGCCTGCTCATTAAGGACGCGACTATTCGCTAAAAGGTGTATTGGATGTCTATATAAGCTTTATGCGTATCTGCTTGTAGCATTCTACAAAAGTAAATTTTAAATCCTTGTAATTTATTTATTTTTGATCATCTTTCATCAATAATAGCGATGGATATGTTGTCGGAATCAATAACTACCGAGATACTACAGCGCCTCCAAACTGCAGAAAGCGTTTTAGAAAGCAAAACTGTGTGCAAAGAGTGGAATACTGTCCTTGGGGACAAAAGAATTGGACTCCTTTTTGGTGTCGCACAAAGAATGGGGAATGATACTCAACTTTTCTATACATAACAAATTAACGAGGAACATTTACGCTCAATCCTAATGACCAACAATAACGGGGCCCCATTTGACGGAACCTATGATTGGAATAGGTTGCACCCAATAGTTGGATCTTGCAACGGTCTAGTATGTTTTTATGTTTCACACCACGGAATAAAATATCCTGTCATATTATGAATCCAGCAACGGGTGAGCACCTCCATCTTCCAAAACTATGTATCCTAATTGCACGAGATCAAGGGTAGTGTGCACGATACAACGTAATTGGGGGTTGTGGATACTGTGAGCGCAAGAATGAGTACAAGGTAGTTCGCATTCACATGGATGGTAAAGTTCAAGTACACACGCTAGGAGACGAGAGGGGATGGAGGAAATAATAAGGGAGATTCCTTATACTTTTCAGAGTTCAAGTGTGTATGCACATGGTTGTATTTTCTGGAAGGATTGTCGTCCGCAGGATACTTGCATAGTATCTTTCAATTTGGACACCAAAACGTTCCATGAACATTCATTACCCCTGCATCATATTCCTGGGAGTGAATTTTGGGTAGATTCTTACCCATCACTCGGGATGGTCAAGTTCGGAGTTCCCCCTTTTTTTTATTACATCCATCTGGTGTCTGATGAGCCCCGGATAGATTTCTGGACACCCATTTCCAAAAAAAAGTATTCATATATGCGTTCCTGGCCGGGAATGGAATTGGAATCATAAGATGAGCATTTTATTGGAAGAGGATAGGGATGAATGGTGGTCGCCGACGTATAAACCGATAGCCTATGGAAATAACAAGGACCTCCTATTTTGGCAGAATAGGCGTTTGTTGCATTACAATAAACTCACCGGAACTTGGACGGAAATTTGGGGGAAACTACCGTGGGAAACATGGGTTGCAATTATTCCTCACATGAGGAGCACTGTCTCGATGAAGAATTTTGGTGGACAATAGGAAACGTGTACTCATGATGAACATGCCACTAACACATTCCTTAGATTATCTATGTAGCTTTTTTTATTTTTTTCCTGTTGTTTATTTCATTTGCACGATATTTCACGTGATTAATTATTCGTGCACCATAATATTTCGTTATTTTTTTTTATATGTTGAGTTGAATCAAGAAAGATCCAACTTGAACGAGTGGAAGAAATTGCTCTAATTTGTCGAATGCTTTCCAAACTATTATGTATTTAACATTTAGGATTTATCCGAATATAGTGGACCTCAACATTTAAAGCTATGTATATACACTTAGAGAGTAAAATAGGAAGAAAGTGTCCAGTTTCTTCTCCGTTGTCCTTAAATATATTTAGAACGGATATAGAAACAATTACAATGGATGCAAACATGATTTTGTGTGGTCAAAAAGGACTAAATAATAGTATAGGTTTTAAAGTGAAAACTGTCGTCTGCACTATATTTCACGTGATTAGTACTTGTATGCAAAGAGTGGAATTTTGTCCTTATAGATAAAAGATTCTATTTATATTATGAATCCAACAACAACATACAAGATCCTACACCACGGCATACAATATCCTATTTATATCATGAATCCAACAACGGGTGAGCACCTCCATATGCCACAAATATGCGATCCAACACCAACGCCACAAATTAGTTGGGATCCACGATACGTCGTAGGGGTTTCGGCATAACTGTTTTTTCTAAAAAAACTCCTAAATTTCCTCCTGGTTTTCCTCCATTATCTTCATTCTTAATCCAGATTTACTCGGTTTTGGACTGAGATTTCAGATCTACTGAGGAAATCTAGGAAATAGTAATTAGTTTGCTTTTCTTTTTAAATAAAAATATTGCATCTAAGCAATAGTAGGTTTAGGTTTTTGTTTTTGTTTTTGTTTAATTTCAATGGATATTATATGCCTTATGTTCTTCTATTACGCTTATATGGCGGTTTATCATAAGCCCCGGGGATTTTTAATGGGATTTTGTAATATAAACAATATATGGAATTTTTACAACAATTTTTTTCTTCAAAACTTGTCTCAAGAACCTCATCTATCCAAATCAGTGAAAGGAAGAATAGAGAAGATGTGTCATGTTGGACGAAATCTTTTATGGTTTCTCATGAAGAATATTCAGGATTATTTGGTAAAACAAATGGGATACCAGACTGATTTTGATACAACTTCCTCTCTGGAGGATGAGACAAAGGTATGTGCTTCGGAATTTCAATTGAAGAAAAATCTTAATCTTATTGATGTCATAATTCAGGGGGATCCACAAGCCGGTATGAGGAATGATCAAGATATTCTTTGGAGCATCATTTTTCTCACTTGTAGGATCAAAACCTTTGTTAGTCTCTTCCATGTTATTTGGTTTTATGTAATCTCAAAAAAAGCAAATTACATTATACAATTGTTGTGTTGGTACCAAATGTATAATGATGAAACAAGAGGGTGTGTCTATATACCACCTCTTCGATGTAATCCTTCAAACCTCAATTTGAATGAGGTAGTCTAATAAATTAATCTTAAGGGATCTTTGAAGCCCCTCATTCCTTCAAAAAAAAAGTAGGGGGTTTCGGCTACTGTGAACATACAGGTGAATACAAAGTAGTTTGAATTCAAGTGGGCGGTAAAGTGGCCGCCTTATAAGCTGACAGCCTTGGGAAAGAATAACGACATCCTATTGCAAAACAACCGTTGTTTAGCGCGTTATAATGAACTCGCCAGAACTTTGACAGAAATTGCGGAGACAAGGTGGGTAAAGGTTAGAGTTATTCCTCATATGAGGAGCGTCGTCTCGTTGAGGAATTTTGGTGGACAATCGTAAACATGTACCAACGATGTCCATGCCACTAACATATTCCGTGTGTAGTGTTTTTGTTTTGATCGGAGTAATGTAGAGAGAGAGAGATGCAAAGCCTGCAAGGTTGAATACTTGTAATAAGCGAAATAGTGAGACAAAAAGTGATTCTGAACAAGAAGATGTTGAGGTAACTGGTGAAGCATTTGAGGAAGATGTGGAGAGTACGAGCTTTATCTGTATGAGAAGGCACATCCTCCAATCTTCACCAGGACCATGCGAGCAGGGACGGAGGGAAGTGGGTGCAAGTGGGGTTGCTTGCACCCATTAGAATTTTTGTTTCAGCGAGAACATGGATATGATGTTTTATGGGTGCAAATTTGTGTGGCACAATTGAAATTTAGATAAAAGGATAAATACTAATGGTGTTGGCTTCAGTGATCACCATTCCTTTGCCGAAATTGGTGTATTCGGAATGGGATTAATGGTGTCGTAGCGAAAGTGGCAAGCTTTTATACCTTATGAGCTTCTAGATTACTTTTAAATGTATCTTAAATATAGATCAATTGCATTTAGGTCCTGACTTCCGATCGTTTTGAGTCTCCAAAAAAATAATTCTGACCCATAGCATTTAGGTCCTGGCTTCATCCCTGCATGCGAGAGCATTTAGATATAAACTCTGATGGAGAGAAGATAGAGGGAATTGATGTTGATGAAAATCCAGGGATCGAAGGAGCAGATGAGGAAGATGAGGAGGAAGAGGAGGATGAAGATGTGTCAGATGGGTATGGTACTGTTGCATCCAGCAATAGTGATGAAGAATACTATGTTGAGGAAGAAGGTTTTGAAAGCGATGATGAAGATGAAGATAAGGATTCTGAATAGAGTTCTCCAGAGATTCAGAAAGATCGAGAATTTATGCATAGTTCCGGGCTTAAATATGATTAGCAAGTTTTTCTCCAGAGGTTCTTATGTCTGATCTTCTTGTTGGTGGTAAGAATCATCTTGTTCTTGTGTGAAGTTCATGTAAGTCGGCCAGTACAAGTAGTTGTTTTCATTTTGTTGTCCTGATGAACTATATCGGTTTAGTTATAGTAAATGTGGGTGTTTTTATTTTTAGGAGTTTGAAAAGGGTGTGAATGGATATTATGAATGCTATGCTGTAAATGCTAGCAATTAGTAACTAGGGCTTCTTTGCCGAGAGTACTGTAAATGCAGATGTTGATCTCGGTTTTAATGAACTGGGTCTTTTCTGTGCAACTAGTAATCTTGTATGAAATCCAGTTAGAACTGTAATATTATCTTTGTGAGAACTATTAATGAATTGAGTTTTTTGAAATGGATGTTTAATGAGGCTAACTAGGTAACTTAATCTCTGTAGATAGTGTTGAAGGTAGATTCAACCAGGAGAGAATTTAATTTTGCAGGATGTTGTAGCATTACATGAGAAAAAAACTTGGGAGAACATGCAGAAAATGCATACAATTTTCAGGATTTAATATAGTTTGAAGGTAGTTAACCTTTTCTAAAAATTTCTGCAAAACGTGTTTTGCACTCAGATCAAACAATTTTCTTCGGTCAACCAATCAAAATCGAGGGTTTTATTCACTTACATATTTACTCTTTTTATCTTACAAAATACCACTGAATACGCGTCACATGTGCGACTCATTTGCGAAATGTCAGTAATTTTCCTAGCAAAAAGTAGCACTGAATACGCAACTCCAGTGAGATTGATTAACGACACTCAAAATAATGTGCGACCCCGAGCCTAACGGCTCTTAACTTAATAGCACAGTTTTTTCGATTCTTATTTGATGGATGTGATACATAAGAGTGACGTGGGGCCCAAAGCCGTTTAAGCCGAGTAAACGCCGGCAGACTCTTAACTTAATAGCACCAAATTTGCGTTACCCAAGTGATGGGTGTATGACATATCTGCGACGAATTTTAATGGCTTGATTAAAAAAAATTAATAGCTAATGGTTACTATTTCTGGTTCGCATTAGTGATTCCTGTTTGAATAAGATGTAAAACTAATTGAAACAACATCATATTGAAGTCTTAAGAATAGAGATTTGAAATCAGTTACACAAGATACTGTTTTTTAGATTGACATGAATCATCATAACTAATCAATTTTAAACTTCTTTATACCATATAGTTAATAGGCGCAACACAAACCTGATAATGATAGCTGATCCACCATGAATGGGAATCCTAAGTAGTCATTCAACAAACGAACCCCACAGGAACGATGTAAATTCTGATCAGAACCTTAAAGGACCATCAGGATTTTCCATCACGAGTCTAATTAAAACTCTTTTACTGGAAACCTAATTAAAACTCTTTTACTGTAAACCCTGCATCACAAACTTACCGACCAAATCAATACTCTTTCATTACAACAACCATATATTTTATCGATCAAACATCCAAATCAATCATCCACCAGATCCCATTTTTCAAAATGTGCGACCCCAAGTCCTAGGATATGTTTGGTAATCTATGTTTTGTTGGGGGCGAGTTAGTCAAACAATAAAATGGAATGCTATTATGTTAAGTTGTGGTACTTTGTGTTTCCTTAACTTCTATTGTGGTACCAACCGTCATTGGCCCGTAAAATATATATATATGATATATTTTTCGTGAATATTTACGTATTAAAAAAAATTCCCTCGTACGATCGTACGTCTTTGAAACGAGGGTTTATTTCAATTTTGTGAAAACTCACACTTGTTAAAATAAAATTTTTGTTTTCAACAAATCTCATAAACAAAATTTTATCATTAGACACATGTCTATAACATAAAAATCTCTCCTAAGTTAGGGATTATTGCTTGTTTCTTAAACTAACGAACGAACGTCCATTCCTAAAAACAAGGGTTTTCTACAAAACTCACGCTTATATATATGCATATGTATATAATTTTAGCATGAACAACTCATGAACAAGTTATCAACTTCAGGAAAAAAAAGGTATTTATCCCTTTTATATCAAATTTTATTTCCAAAACCTAATTCCACAGGGATTTCCTTTCTTGGGCTCGGACCCGTGAATCCTAAATCGACCAAGGTTCCATCACCAAATCAACGGTGCTACACCAATTTACGCTCGTCATACGATGCTCTATCATGCTACTGGGATCTTCGTTCAATCCATGGCTCACTCGTACAATCGAAAATCCGGTCACATTCTATCTTAAGACTAAGTTCAATTACTTATTTCTTCTGTAACTAAAAATCACCATCCAGTGTTGACTGTCCCTCACTAAGCAGGGGACTTAATGTTGATGGTGGATTTTTGGAAAAGGCTAAAATCGTAACCTTACATATTCCTGATCCAGTAGTCAGATGAACATTAAGACTTATGTCTCTCATTGAAGCATGAAAACTCATGCCACAAGAACCTCTGACTGAGTATATTGTCTCTCAGAGCATACATGAATATGCAGTCTCTTAATTGAGGCAACGACACATTTCATGAATACTGAGCAATTTTAGTAATCACTTTTATATAGAATCGAACGATTGGACGGCTCCTAGATAGCTTGCCTGCTAGTATAGAGCAATAACTTCTTCAGGACGTAACAATGTTTTCCCTGACTATATAAAAGACATGTGTATAAAATCTTAATGATTGGACGGCTCCTAGATACCTTGACTGCTAGTATAGAGCAATAACATCTTCAGGATGCAACAACGTTTTCCCTGACTATGCGTAATAAATAAATATGACGCTTCAACTAGCTCATATCTCTCAATTCTCGAATAATTAATGCTCCTAGACAACGTGCTAGTATAGAGCCATCAATTAATTATTTCTAGTCATTAGATTCATTAACTGAATCTCTAGAAAATATTCTACGTTCTTCATAATATTTCATTACTTCAATTCATGGCTCTTCCCAGCAGAATTCCATGGGTTAGTAATAAATAATCAACATACGGGCATCTTAGTACTATCGAATAAGCCCCGACAAAACGGTGCAAGTGTACTCAGCAATAATGCACTAACGAGCACCTGAATGTACGAATAAACATTCAAAAATACGAAGGAACAAGGAACCTATGCCAAATAGGAAAGAAAATAATCATGATAAAATATTAATTGAGGCGCCTAAGGGACCAGGCTCACCGGCCGATCAAACATGCTGTCGTGGCCGGTCCCACGCCTCTTCTCATATTTTATCTTATTTTATTATTTTCCTTGATCTCATGAAAATTCCTTCATTTGATCAAAACTTCTTCGTATGAGGAAATTCCTCAGTTTCATGATATTTCCTTCACATCAAGAAAATAATATAAAATTAGGAAAGGTGTCACGGGGCTAAGCCACTAGCCGGCCTGCCATGCCTTAGCCGTGACCGGTCCCACACCTTCCGACCCCTCATTTTATTATTATTATTATTATTTCCTTCATATTATGGAAACTCCTTCATTTTAAGGAAAATCCTTCGTTTCAACAAACTCCTTAATTTCATGATTTTTACTTCACATCATGAAAATCATATAAAATTAGGAAAGGTGTCGCAGGATCGGGCCTACTAGCCGTCTGACCATGCGCTAGCCGTGGCCGGTCCCACACCTTATAATTTTTTATTTTATTATTATTATTTCCTCCATCTTATGGAAACTCCTTAGTTTTAACAAACACCTCAGTTTCATGAGATCTCATCTGCGTCATGGAAATAATATAAAATTAGGAAAGGTGTTGCGGGACCGGGCTTATTGGACGCTCGTCCATGCCCTAGCCGTGTCCAGTCCCACACCTTGTAATTCCTTATGTTATTAATATTATTTCCTTCATCTTATGAAGTTCCTCAGTTTGAGCAAAACCCTGATTTCTTCATATTTTCTCAAATGTTGCTCAAACGCACATCAGAAAATATCAAAATTCTCAGGACTGAGACACGGATACTATGGTGACATGGGTATATTACCTTGAACGACCAAGGTTGGCCCTTTGGCTTGCAAGAGGCCGATCCCACACATTTTCATCATTTGACCTAATTTGTTCATGTTAAGTTTAAACTCTTCCAAACAACTTGGAATTTCATCAAACGATCATCAGTCGGTCCCATGACCAACCAGGGCCGGTTCCATGACCCATTGGTCGGTTCCTCACTTCCTCATAATTAGATTTTATTACCTAACGCTCAGACGAGCATTATTTTAATAAATGATTAAACCAGCATTTAATCACCCTTTCACCAACTTGCCTTCAAGAGACTTTGGTATTTGCTCATTCGAGCATTTGGGCGCTACATGGCCGGTCCATCATCCCATGTAGCCGGTCCCTCCTCCACTCCATGGTTGATTTTCAATAAATCATCAATTGATCAAAATTAGGGTTTCGAATCCAAGGCTCATGATTCCGAGCAGGTTCCAACACTAATAATTTTACGTTGATCCCATGATCAGCATTTTAATTGATTATATTCGGTGCAGTTGCCAGTATTTTAAATTAATATTATATTTCGTCCTGGTACCAATACTTCATCAGATGAGCAATATTTTCTTATACTAGAAATATTGGTTCAACTATAAATATTCAACAATTCATCAAATGAGCAACATTTACTCACCTTACTATCAACATTCATTCGACAATTATACCTCTGTCTCAAAAGACATGTTCAATTCATGAGTACTAGAACGTTTGCAAATCACGTTCGACTCAGCAATACAAAGACTCATTATCTCATCAAATTCAACAACTGAATAACTAAATATATGTCTGCCTTGCAGACTCCACAATCACGAGACATCAATCGTGTCACATGGGGGATATGAACTAGGGATTTGGTATGGTGGCCTACGGCACGTGTGTTCATCCACGATGAGAATATGACTAAGTCGTGCAAGCAGTTGAAGGAGTTAACGAAGTAGTGGGTGTACAATCAACCAAGTCTTTGCACGATGAGTAACTGGTTTTAACATGATTTCCCACTTTCCCACTCTTTGAATTCAACAACCGTCACACTTAATGGGATCAATGTGTATACTACTTCTTGCAATATAAATAAGTCTCTGAACTCATGATTGAAAAGGACAACATTCGTCTAAACAGAATAATTCTGATATGAGCAATCACTCTTAAGAATTCGATCAATCAACCAGAACTTATTCGAACTCAACAGTTCACAGAAAATTTGCAGAAACCTTAAACACATTCACAATCCTTGATCACCATTGATCTCACACATTTCTCAGCTTCCCTCCTACAGATCGACCCATCCTCTTTTGTCACCGAATTGACTCTGGAACGACCATTGTCTTGGTTTAGGCTGGAGTCTTACAGATTGATCTCTCGAATTCAAGCATTCCCTTTGCAGTGCATCTGTGTGACGTTGAGCAGTTTGCTCGGTTCGAGGAGTCTCCTACGCACGGTCGTCTCCTCAATTCCTTAAAAACCAGCATATCTTTTTGCCCCATCTACATTAAGGTTATTAATTTGGTTTTTAGGGAAATAAGAATTAGTAATGTGCATTTACTAATTACAGATTTCTAAGAGATTTCGATCATTATTTTTGGACAGAGCATTTCCAGGAATTATGGAAACCAAATTTGTGTCTCAATGAATATCTTGAGAATATTTTCGGTTTTGGAAATTCTTTGGTTTCCAAACTTCCTAGTCTGTAAATACTTGAATTTTGCATTTCTAGCAAACTAATCCTTCGTAACAGCAAACTACCTCTTGTTGTGCTGCTACTGGTGAAGCCGCCTATTCGGAGAGGAGAGTAACCTAATTAGGCGAAATCTCTTACGGCCGCTCGTTTTAAAGTCATCTTTGGGATTGAGAAGCTCTATTAGTATCGTTGGTGGGAAACTAGATAATTTCGGTGTATCTTTTATTTTCGATTGATTTGATTGACTAACGGTGGTTGAACTTTGATTGCAACAAGTTTGTTTATGCTTGAGGATCTTCTGTTATGATATAAGATTCACTCAAACTAGTTCAGAGTTTCGACAGGGATCTTTAGAATGTTTGTAGTTCTAAAGACGATCTTGTGATAATCCATTGTTAACAGATTCCATTCTGTGCGTGATTGATCACAAGAGATTCAAGTGATTGTGTGCAGGTGTTTATTGAAGATCTAAGAAGATTTAAAGAGGAAGAAGATATTGAAGAATTCTGAATTGTGGGTTCATAATCTTTGGTGTGCACAATACTTGTTTCGGTAAAAAGCGGATCCAATTAATAATCGGTTTTATCCTTGTGATAGAATTGGATTGATTAATTGAGTAGATCAACACAGTTCTTTGGATTAGGAGTGTTGATTGCAAAATCTTAACGATTACTTCGGTAGTTGAACATAATATAGATCTAAGGACCTGACGAAGGAGTTTATGTTAAGATAAACAGAAGAGCCTTTGTCCGACTCATATCACTTGGTTGAAGAGAGTTGATACCAAACAAATTTGTTGTTCCTTTACTGTTTGGAATACGAACCAAAGGAATTGTTCCAAGTACGTGACTTATTTATAAGTTTGAGGCGTGGGAATACATACGGAACTAGGTGAACCATAGGTTTAGTTGCTTGGTCTCAACTATACGAAGTTAGGTGTAATTTTGTGTAGCGGCTTAATCCTGGGAGTATTCAATTCTGGACAAGGTCCCTGGGTTTTTCTGCATTTGCGGTTTCCTTGTTAACAAAATCTTGCTGTGTCATTTACTTTTATTTTCCACATTATAATTGTTTTATTATAATTAAAGTAAATCACACAAACGTTAATTCTTATTTACTTGATAAGTGAATCCTATTATGTTTGGTTAATTCCGAACCTTTTTATCAAGTAAACATACTTCGTTGTTTCTTATCTCGATCTCGTATCCATAGACGATTACACGAAGTGTGAACCGATTAGTTGCATTGTCTCGACTCAGTCCATAGACAATCACGTACAGAGAAAGGACTTATAGGTAGGAAAAGTTTTAGATTGAGGTATATTTAGGTACCCTCGTCTTTTCAGCATTCATCAAGGAGTTTATAAAGATAGAAGAAAACTCCTATAATATTCCACAGCCGCACTCCCCACAAAAATTTGGCGATTAAGCACAAGTTCAATTAAGAACTCTCCCACATAAAATGTCATTCCCGAAAGAACAACAATAGCGACCTTACTTTTACAGGAAAAGAAGGATTTCTTTGAACATTAACAAATCACATGAAACATGAATTTGTATCTGTGGATGGGGAAAAACGATTTGATGGTTTTTAAGGAATTGAGGAGACGACCGTACGGAGGAGACTCCTCGAACCGAGTGAAATGTTAAACCTCACACAGATGCACTGCTGCAAAGGGGGTGCTTTAGATTCGAGAGATCAATCTGTAGTACTCCGGCCTAAATCAAGACAATGACCGTTCCAGAGTAAATTCGGTCATAAGAGAGGATGGGTTGATCTGTAGGAGGGAAGCTGAGATATGAGTGGAATCAATGGTAATCAAAGATTGTGGGTGTGTGAATTCTGAATATGATAAGCTCTGAATGATTGAAATTGCTCAATTGAGAGTAGTTGCTCAATTGATGAGTTGATGATCTCGTGTTGTCAGTTTGACGTGAGATTGATGATACTGATGATGATGATTCAATCATGATTCAGAGACTTATTTATATTATTGGAATTGTAGACACCATGATCCCATGAAGTGTGACAGTTGATGGAATCAAGGAGTGGGGAAGTGGAGATCGTGTTTGAAACCAGTTGCTCAACGTGTGGAGACTTGGTCGATTTTCCACCCACTACCTCGTGAATTCCTTCAACTGATTGCACGACTTGCTCACATTCCATCGTGTGTTTGAACACACGTGCCGTAGACCTCCAGACCAAAACCCAAAGTGATATCCCCCAAAGTGACACGATTGACGTCTCATGGTTTGTTATTCAATTGATGACTTCGTGGTTTGATGGGACGATGAGTCCATGTAGTTGCTGAGTTGAACATGATGTTCTAAAACTCATGAATTGAACATGTCATGAGACAGAGGTATAGTTCTTACCATGAAGTGAGAAAGTATTGCTCATTCGATGGATCGTTGAATATTGATTGTTGAACCAATATTCCTTGGTTTGAGCAAATATTTATCATCTGAGCAAGTGTTACTCATGTGATGAATTGTTGAATATTTGATCGTCTGAGCAAGTGTTGCTCATCTGATGGATTATTGGCAGCGTGATCAAAATATTAATTAAAGTACTGGTTGTTGAACCGAGCATAATTAATAATATTAATGACCATGAGGTCTTCGTAAAATTATTAAGGTTGGAATCAGGAATGATGATTCTTTGGATTCAGAAACCCTAACTTGATCAATTGATGATCAATTCATGGTTCGTCAGAATTTTAACCATGGGACGAAGGAGGGAGCGACTACATGGGACCATGGATCAACCATGTAGTGTCCATATGCTCACGTGAGAAAATACAAAGAACTCCTGCAGAGTTGACGATTTGTTGGTGAAAGAATGATTAAATGCTGGTTTAATCATTTATTCGAAAATGCTCGTCTGAGCCTTAGGTGAGAAAACCTAATTAATTATGACGGAGTGAGGGACCGACCATGGGGTCATGAAACCGGCCCTGGGTAGTCACGTGACCTCTTGACGATCACTTCATGAAAATCCAAAGTGTTTGGAAGAGTTTTGGACCTAATACGAGCAATTGTGCAAATTAGGTCAAAACTGTAAAATTGATGGGACCGACTTCCGTGAGCCAAAGAGCCAATCCTGGTCGGTAAAGATAGCTTGCTCGTGTCCCCAAGGCGTTCGCGTCTCAGTCCTGAGAATTTTGATATTTTCTGGCGTGTAATTGAGCATCCATTCGAGAAAATATGCCAAAATTAGGGTTTCGATGAAACTAAGGAAAACACCATGAGATGATGAAAAATAATTATAAAATAAGGAATGAGGAGGCGTGGGACCGCCGTGGTCAAGGAATGGTCGGCCGGTCGTGACCACGGTCCCGTGGTGCCTTTTCCTTAATTTTATAATATTTTGATGATTTTATGAAAAATTCATGAATTTTGAGAAATTTGATGAATTTAGGGAGTTTCCATGAACTGAAGGAGTTTTCATTAGTTCATGGAAGTAAAATAATAAAAACACGAGCGTGTGGGACCATGGAAGCATGGTCGACCGGCTATGTCCCGGTCCCACGAGTTTTTCATAATTTTTTTAATATTTTTTAGGTATTTTTGATGATTTGAGGGAATTTTTCCTAATTTGAGAGAAATACCATAAAATCAAGGAATTTGATGAATTCAAGGAAAAATAGAATAAATAATAATAAAATAATAAAGCAAAGGGTGTGTGGGATCTGCTAGGGCATGGCCGGCCGGCTAGTGGCCCGGTCCCACAAGTTTTCATTATTTTATTTTATTTTATTATTATATGATGATTTGTGCAAAAAATACCATGAAATCAAGGAGTTTTTCATGAAATTAGAGAAATAATAATAATAAAATAATAAGGAACCGTGAGGTGTGGGGCCAGCTGGGACCAAGGCATGTCCGGTTGGCCAATGGTCACACCCCACACTCCTTTCCTTAATTTTATATTATTTTTTATGGATTTATGGAAGTACCATGAAACCGAGGAGTATCCTCGAGACGAAGGAAATTTGATCAGATGAGAGAATTTTCATCAAGTCACGGAAAATAATAAAAATGTATTAAAAACATAAACTGGCGTGGAACTGACCACGGCACGGTCGATAGGTCGTGTGTCCGTGTTCCCAGCACCTCGGTCAATATTTTTAATTATTTATTATTTTCTTCCCTATTTTGCATAGGTTCATCGTTTCGTTGTATTTTGAAATACTCGTTAGTACGGTGACTATACTGCATCGTCGTTGAATACACTTTCACCATTTGAATCGAGGCTTACTTAGAGGTAGCTCAGACGCCCGGTTGTTGATTATTTATTACTAATTGTGGAATTCAGTGAAGAATAATTCGCAAAACTGAGTAATAAGATATTTATTATTAATTCATAGGATCAGCTGAGGATTCGACTATGAATTCAGAATAATAAAGTGATCATTACCATTCCATGGGGATCGTAGATTCGACCATAGAATCGGAGTAATTAAGATTTATCTATTAACATTTATGAGACCAGTTATGGATTCGATCATGAAATCAGAGTAATGAGATAATATAGTTATTGCTATTCTATGAGATCAAGCCGTGGATTCGATCATAGAATTAGAACAATTGTTATTGCCATTCCATGGGACCAGTCGTGGATTCGACCATGGAATAGGAGCAATTGTTATTGGCATTCCATGGGATCAGTCGTGGATTCGACCATGGAATAAGAGCAATTGTTATTAGGAGTAATTAACTTTGTGGCTCTATACTAGCAAAGCAAGCTGTCTAGGAGCATTAATTATCCCGATATGAGCTTGTCGGTAAGTCATATCCTTTACATAATCAGGGTAAACTCGTTGTTTGTTCCTGAAGACGTTATCTCTCTATACTAGCAGAGCAAGCTGTCTAGGAGCCGTCCATCTCGTGATACTATATAGAAATAATCACTGAAAGTATTCCGTATTCATGAGATATGTCGTTGTCCAGTCGTGAGACTACATATCTACATGTACTCTGAGAGAAAGTACTCTCCATTGAGAATTCGATGAGAGACCCGTGTCTCGATACTCACGTCTGATTGTTGGATCAGAGCTTCGTATAATTATGAGTTTACGATTTTAGCCCTTGTTGAAAATCCACCATTTACATTAAGTCCCCTGCTTACTGAGGAAAGCTGTGTTCCTCAGTCAGCATTAAATGGTGATTTTCCGGCCATAAATAATAATACCAGTAATTGAACTTAGTCGTAAGTTGAGACGTTACCGGATTTAGAGAGCATGAGCCAACCACGACTTGATGAAGGCTTCAATGTCATGATTGGAGTATCGTTAGATGAGCATAAATTGGTGTTGATCCACTGGTTTGGACGGCGAGTCCATGGTAGGTTAGGATTCGCGGGCCGGACCCAATAAGGAAATCCGTAGAAAATTAGGTTTTGGAAATAAAATTGTATAAAAGGGATTAATCCCCCATTTTTTTTTCACGTCCATCTTCCATCACCTCTTCATCTTCACGTGCCAGCAACAGGAGAAGACCGCCGAGATCCAGCGCCGCCGCCGGCCAAATTCCGGCCGACCAGGTACGTGTATTTTTTTTTTTTTTTGATGTTCATGTTTATGATCCTCATGAGTTGTTCATGCTTTGGCCATGATGAAATTATATACATGTGTGTATATTAGTGTGAGTTTTATGAAAAAACTCTCGTTTTTGAAAACGTACGTTCGTTCAATCGTTAGTTTTGAAAACTAACTATAATCCCTGATTTACGAGAGAGATTTTTTTTTAAATATGAACCTAGGTCCAGTGATAAAACTTAGTGTATGAGCTTTCATGTGTACCACGGTTTTATCACAAAAGGAGTAAGTTTTCACGAAATCGAAATAATCCTTCGTTTTAAAGACAAATTACGACGACTCGAAGGAGAATTCATATTATAAACATGTGTCCAGTGATAAAATTTTGCTTATGATCTTTCATGTAAATACAAAACTTTATCATATGTATGAGATGTGAGCTTTCACAGTATTTTGAAATAAACCTTCGTTTTAAAGACAAATTACGACGATACGAAGGAAAATAGTTTTTTTTTTATATATATATATGCATCCGCGACATATATTTTGCAAAATATGATGATATATTTTATTTTCATGAGTTTGTTTTCATTAAATAAAATCCTTGAGAGTTCATGTATGCAAGTTGCATTAATTGCTGCTTTTTCGAAAAATCAAAGCATGTGTTTTGAGGAACCTTAGAAGATAGACGATATATTTATGATGAAATATTTTATTGCTATAAACTTCATAAGTCGGTTGTGTGAATGCTCACATTTATGAAAATTGTGTCCGTGATTTCATGAAAAATCAGTTTTCGGAAATTAAATAAAGTTCCGTTCGTTTTTGCAGTTTTCGAAGAGACGAACGATTTTGAGGTGTTAACTCTTACGGCATAACTACTACCATTAGTAGAATTGTAAAGAGGTAAGAGTTCAGAGTTACCTTCTTTTTTTTTTGATGTTGGTTCGTTTACATAGTAGTAATCTTTGATCTTCCGGTTCCAGAAAATGTCGACCAACAATAATAACAATTATGATTACTGGTATTCCTCTTCTTCCTCTGGCTCTTCTGATGAGGATTCCGACGCTCCTGTAGCGAAATCAAAGGATAGGGTTACCCATGAAGGGGCGAAGCCTAATGTTCCCTTGGGTGAGCCAAGAGTCTCTTTTGATGAACTCAAGAAAAGAGGAGTTGAAGACAAAAAGGAGGATGCCTGTCAACGTGAGAAAGATCGCACCCGGTGTAAGAGACAGAGGGTTGAGGAGAAGCGTCGATTCTTGGATGGAGTGCCTTCTGATTCTGATGCTTCTGAAGAAGAGATCACATGGGAACCATCCGAGCGTTACATTAAGCCTGATCGATATGAAAGAGAGCATCAGAGGATGATGAAGAAAATTGAAGCTGAAGCTGCAGCAGAAGATAACTCGGATTCAGATGATGATGATGTTATCTTCCGTCCACCGGACTTCACTAATGATTGTAACAGTGACTCTGAAGAAGATGATTCCGAGAAGGACAGTGACGATGAATATGACAATTCGGATGAGTCCGAAGAGTAGTTTTACTTCCACCTTCTTTAGACGTTAGAGCATTCCCTTTTTAGTCTTGATAGTGGATATCTTTTTTTTTTACTGTTTAAACGACTTTACTTCAATTATACTTTTCTTCTGAATGATGAACATTTTGTTAACGTCAATTTCTTCTAATCCATGACATGGACCAATGTCCATACATCCAAATTCATCATGACATGTCGATTTTCATGAGAAGTAACATAACACGCGGATGAGAATTCATGACGTGTACAAGGCCGCATGGCCTATCCTTTGACCCGTGATGTTCAGTCCCCAGTGCGTTATTTTCCTCCGCGTCTTCAGTATCGATCTTTGAAGCCTAGGGTTTTAGTGAAACTCGTAACTGAGTTGACTATTCGCGAGTTATGACTATCGCCATATATATATATATATATATATATATATATATATATATATATATATATATATATATATATATATATATATATATATATATATATATATCTTCAAGACTCCAAATCTATGATCCACGCAAATATTTCTTCCATTCCTGAGTCAGTTTCATCGTGCAGAGAAGTTTTGATCCTACCTCCTTGCCGTCATGTCGAGCAATAGCATTTCTTCTCAAGATGATCTTCAGTCGAAGCGTGAAATAGCAACGTCTATCTCAGTAAGTTGTACACTTCTTCTTCTCCTTTCTTGTCTCTGTTCGATCGAGATTGTTGATCACAAGAGAATGATTTATCGTAGGACTGTAAGAAGAATGCTACTCCTCATAATGAAAGGCCTAAGCGGACTGTTAGAGCTCCTGCCCGGTATGGATCGACTCGTGCTGAAGCTGGATCATCTGTAAGTAAACCTATGACTCTTGAGATTGTACTGAGTCCCGGGATTAACACTCCTTCGTTTCATCGTAGGCGGATGTCCGTGTCTCGTCGATGCTAGACGAAGAAAGAGTGGAAAGTTCGTGACCGTGGTTGAGGTTGAGGAAAGCAGTAACCAGGCATGTGAAGATTCTGCAGGATCCGTGGAGACTGGAGACAGTGTCCATGTTTGTGAATACCCAACCGCTGGACTCTTATTAAAAGCTCCATTGATTAATACCTTCCCAGACAATGAAGTGGTCGGTGGATTCGTGATTCCCAAATGTCATGCGCCTCTGTACACCAATATTTGGAAGAAGTATGGTCACATTGCTACCATAGAAGTGTGGAAAGGTTTTCTTCCAACTCTTTTAACCACGGTAGCGGGGCTATTGTCGATCATCGAGGAAATGAACCAGATGCATTTGCGAGACGTCAAAAACCATGAACTGCATAAATGGGATGAAATGATCTCGAATTGTGAGATATTGCGATTCAATGTAAGCTGGCTTCGTCGTCGTCTTGAGATAATCAAGGTTCATAAGGCGGCAGAGGCTGCCGATGCCATTTCCATGAATGTCGCTTTACTGGATGAGGAGAGGATACTGGCTTTGGAGTCAGCAAGGGTTGAGAAAGCGGTCGAACACTTGAAGGTAAAGACCAAAATTTTTCAGAAGAAGCTTGACGAGGCTTCTTATAGGGATTATCCATTGCTGGATGGTTTTCTATGAGTGAGCATTTGTGGTTGTTGTTTTTTGAATAAATCTGAGTTTCTAGTTAGGTGAAATAGTTGATCATGGTATGAACGAATTTTTCTCATTTATGAAATGTTTAATGAACAAAGGAGCATTTTCATGCTCTTTGGAGGAATGAAATTACAATTTTGAAAATGCTTGAAATGATGAAGAGGTAGTTTGTTTCATGGATCAGGCATAATAAGCTTTGAGCCATTTGCCATTGATGATTTTTCCTTCCTTTCCTCTATTGATTGCTAAAATTTTGTAGTATCCACTAGACACTGCTTTGATAACAACATATGGCCCTTCCCATTTAGGAGAGAACTTAGGAGCAGACATGTCTTGTTGAATGTGCTTTGCCGTCTTTAATACCAAATATCCTACTTGAAATGTTCGAGGCCTTACCATTTTGTTGTAGGCTCTGGAGATCCTTTGTTTGTAAGCTTCCACATACTTTTCCACCTTGGTTCTCCTTGATTCCATCATATCTAGCTCAGCAATTCTTGATCTGGAGATTTCGGCCTCATCCCATTATACACCACTGGATGCTGCAATCCTGGCTGAGGGAACTTTGATTTCTGCTGGAAGTATGGCGTCGGCTCCATAGAAAAGGGAATATGGCGAAGTACCGATCGAGCTCCTTGGTGAAGTTCTGTAAGCCCACAGAGCCATGGGTAATTGCTCATGCCACGATCGAGGATAGTCATGAATTGTCCGACTTTGGCAGAGTTGGATCAAATCCTAGACGTCCATACCAGGAACATGGACCTGATGAAGGAGACGATAAACCAAATCCTCGACTTTCTCGTCAGATTAACATCCGAGTTAGGCGGTATCTCCGCTCCAGAAGCCTCAACACCGGGGACTGAAGCGTCATCTAACCCTCAAATCAATAGCTTCACCACATACGAGAAGCCGGTGGAACAAGAGGTCACACATTTGATTGAAAATCTATGTGAACTCCTGCACTTCTCCAGGGATCAGCGCACAGACACATTTTCAGCACTCAACCAGATATCATCCAGCGTGCAAATAACACCACCAACAACATCAGTTGAAGAAGTCTCCCTAGTTCCTGGGCATTCGATCGACAACATCTCTTTTGGAGAAGAAGATCGCATGACGGATGAAGGACACAACCGAGCATTGTATGTCACTGACGGATTGTTAGATTGTTAGATTACCCATGGCCATCCTCGATCATGTGATGAATTGTTGAATATTTGATCGTCTGAGTAAGTGTTGCTCATCTGATGGATTATTTGCAGCGTGACCAAAATATTAACTAAAGTACTGGTTGTTTAACCGAGCATAATTAATAATATTAATGACCATGAGGTCGTCGTAAAATTATTAAGGTTGGAATCTGGAATGATGATCCTTGGATTCAGAAACCCTAATTTGATCAATTGATGATCAATTCATGGTTCATCAGAATTTTAACCATGGGACGAAGGAGGGAGCGACTACATGGGACCGTGGATCAACCATGTAGTGTCCATATGCTCACGTGAGCAAATACAAAGAACTCCTGAAGAGTTGACGATTTGTTGGTGAAAGAATGATTAAATGCTGGTTTAATCATTTATTCGAAAATGCTCGTCTGAGCCTTAGGTGAGAAAACCTAATTAATTATGACGGAGTGAGGGACCGACCATGGGGTCATGAAATCGGCCCTGGGTAGTCACGTGATCGCCTGACGATCACTTCATGAAAATCCAAAGTGTTTGGAAGAGTTTTGGACCTAATACGAGCAATTGTGCAAATTAGGTCAAAACTGTGAAATTGATGAGACCGGATTCCGTGAGCCAAAGAGCCAATCTTGGTCGGTCAAGATAGCTTGCTCGTGTCCCAGAGGCGTCTGCATCTCAGTCCTGAGAATTTTGATATTTTCTGGCGTGCAACTGAGCATCCATTCGAGAAAATATGCGAAAATTAGGGTTTCGACGAAACTGAGGAAAACACCATGAGATGATGAAAAATAATTATAAAATAAGGAATGAGGAGGAGTGGGACCGCCATACTCAAGGCATGGTCGGCCGGTGGTGACCACGGTCCCGTGGTGGCTTTTCCTTAATTTATAATATTTTGATGATTTTATGAAAAATTCATGAATTTTGAGAAATTTGATGAATTTAGGGAGTTTCCATGAATTGAAGGAGTTTTCATGAGTTGATGGAAGAAAAATAATAAAAACACGGGCGTGTGGGACCATGGAGGCATGGTCGACCGGATATGGCCCGGTTCCACGAGTTTTTCATAATTTTTTAATATTTTTTAGATATTTTTGATGATTTGAGGGAATTTTTCCTAATTTGAGAGAAATACCATAAAATCAAGGAATTTGATGAATTCAAGGAAAAATAGGATAAATAATAATAAAATAATAAAACAAAGGGCGTGTGGGACCGGCTAGTGGCCCGGTCCCACAAGTTTTCATTATTTTATTTTATTTTATTATTATATGATGATTTGTGCAAAAAATACCATGAAATCAAGGAGTTTTTCATGAAATTAGAGTAATAATAATAATAATAATAATAAAATAATAAGGAACCATGAGGTGTGGGGCCGGTTGGCCAATGGTCACGCCCCACACTCCTTTCCTTAATTTTATATTATTTTTTATGGACTTATGGAAGTACCATGAAACCGAGGAGTTTCCTCGAGACGAAGGAAATTTGATCAGATGAGAGAATTTTCAACAAATCACGGAAAATAATAAAAATGTATTAAAAATATAAAAACGACGTGGAACTGACCACGGCACGGTCAGTAGGTCGTGTGTCCGTGTTCCCAGCACCTTGGTCAATATTTTTAATTATTTATTATTTTCTTCCCTATTTTGCATAGGTTCATCGTTTCGTTGTATTTTGAAATACTCGTTCGTACGGTGACTATTAGTGCATCGTCGTTGAATACACTTTCACCATTTGAATCGGGGATTACTTAGAGGTAGGTCAAACGCCCGGTTGTTGATTATTTATTACTAATTGTGGAATTCAGTGAAGAATAATTCGCAAAACTGAGTAATAAGATGTTTATTATTAATTCATAGGATCAGCTGAGGATTCGACTATGAATTCAGAATAATAAAGTGAGCATTACCATTCCATGGGATCGTAGATTCGACCATAGAATTGGAGTAATTAATTATCTATTACCATTTATGAGACCAGTTGTGGATTCGATCATGAAATCGGAGTAATGAGATAATATAGTTATTGATATTCTATGAGATCAAGCCGTGGATTCGATCATAGAATCAGAACAATTTTTATTGCCATTCCATGGGACCAGTCGTGGATTCGACCATGGAATAAGAGCACCATGGAATAAGAGCAATTGTTATTACCATTCCATGGGACCAGTCGTGGATTCGACCATGGAATAGGAACAATTGTTATTAGGAGTAATTAACTTTGTGGATCTATACTAGCAGAGAAAGCTGTCTAGGAGCATTAATTATCCCGATATGAGTTGTCGGTAACTCATATCCTTTACATAGTCAGGGTAAACTCGTTGTTTGTTCCTGAAGACGTTATCGCTCTATACTAGCAGAGCAATCTTTCTAGGAGCCGTCCATCTCGTGATACTATATAGAAATAATCACTGAAAGTATTCAGTATTCATGAGATATGACGTTGTGCAGTCGTGAGACTACATATCTACATGTACTCTGAGAGAAAGTACTCTCCGTTGAGAATTCGATGAGAGACCCGTGTATCGATACTCACGTCTGATTGCTGGATCAGAGCTTCGTATAATTATGAGTTTACGATTTTAGCCCTTGTCGAAAATCCACCATCTACAATATCCAAAAAATCTCAATTGAATTAACCACAAGGAAAATAATCAATTCAATTGGCCAAGCTCAACATAAGAAAACTTACGGAGCAACATAGTACATACACAAAGATGTGGAATAGGGAAAGACCAATATTGCGGAATAATCAAAGATTCATTCTATTTTTCATGACTATTTGCACAATGAAATATAATAGACTTAATCTTTTTAAACAAAAGTTCATCCTATCTTCCATCAATATTTGCATAATGACATAATAGGCTTAACTTTTGTTGTCTAAAGTTCATTCTATCTTTTATCAATATTTGCATACCGACATATAATAGAGTTAACTTTTGAACAATATGGGACTGTCAAGGTTCACGGACGTAAACAACATATCCCATAACAATTTGCAATATATAAAACCATAAAGATTAATACTGCAAAAATCATCTTCCAAATAACTTAGAATTTAAATAAATAAATCTAAAAACATTGCAAGATGAAAATCGTTGGCAATAGTTATGTGTACTCACAATAATTGCTATTCCAAACCCTAGTTATCCTTCTTAAAAACACAAGAATAAATTCTCATAAGAAGTTTCCTAGACAAAATCAAGGTTCTTTGATAACCTCATACCTCTCTATGAATCCATCATAGAAGGTGTCGCTAATTTCCTTGATTCTCTTGACCATGGACACACCATGTTCATGAGTTAGAACACAGACTTTTGGATCAACAACACGAGCAAGTTGTCTAGCCTTAACACAATGAGTTTCTTTTGGTTCGTACAAATTCTTGCCTGGCCATCTAAGAGATGGTTTATTTGCAGTTGAATATTTGTAAACTCGACCTTCGAATCATCCTGGAAACCAGATAAATCCTTGACAGATTCATCAATCCAGGAGGTGTTCTTTCCTTGCAAGCATCTTCAAAACCAGTTCTTGAACGGAATCACGTTCTTGAACGGAATCACGTCCTTGAGTGTCTTCCTCCATATGTAGATTCACAATCTCTTGAGATCTTGAAGAGTTCTCCATATAATTTTTGTTAGGAATGGAACAACACAATATAGAATATATATATTTGTTTATGAACAAGAGAAGAAACTTCTTATTATGGAAACCCTATGAACTCATAAGAGGAGGACATAGACGTTTGTGGACCGGTCACAAAGGAAAGATGGATTAAAGAAAAAATCCAATAAGAGGAAACACGGTATTTGTTAACATAGCTCAATAATTTAAAAAAAATCACTTCAAATTAGATCTTGAGACACGATCAGCAGGATCCAATGACTCAGATAATTAACATAAAAAACGCATAAAAACATACAACTAATTTTGAGACTCCCACAATTATCATCCTGGCAACTCTCAAGATAGATACAAGGATGAGATTACCTGGAATCAGGTAAAGGAGTGAGAAATAATCTCACTATGATTCATGGGAGAAGAGTTGTACAAATATTTTATGCGTTTGTATCGTGCATTCCCTTCTTTCCATCTATTATAACTTATTCAAGAATAATTTGTCATAAACCCCTTTAAAAGTACATCGGGAGGATTTTTCTGAGGACTAAGTCTAGGACCTCTAGAGATCGGTTCCAGAAGGGAAGAGTTGAAGGACTTCCATCTTCTCGACTTAGACTTGCCAGATTTTTTCTTATAAACAAAGCGAATGTGTCCATTAGTGGCACACGAGTTTATACCATTAAGAGGAACTTCCAACCTGTGACGATTTCTTGAAGAGAGATCATTCTTATAAGAATTCTGGTTTTCTGTAGGAAAGAAATTCACTGTAGATGTCGTCATATGATTTGCTCTGTTGACTGTAAAAAGAAGCAACTTATGAAGATCAGAAATTTGTTTCTTTATAGAAAAACAATGAAGAGCAAAATGATTCTTTTTCCCACAGAAGGAACAACATCGTGGATTAGAAACATGATTGCCTTGAATCATAACCTTTTCCGACACATGTGAATTTTGGAAGTGATTCATAGTGGGTAATTCCTTGGAGGGAATTTTATTCACGCTTGGTAAAACCTTGTGAGTATCGGAAAGAGGTACAGAGGATGACTTACTCATCAAAACAGAATTTTCTTTTTTCAAGGTGTTACACTGTTCTTGGGCATATCGAAGAGATGCAACAAGTTTTTATTTTTCAACACGATGGATGTTTATTTCTGATGAATGAGCCTTGATTAAACGTTCTTCTCTAATTGAGTCTTATTTAATAGTATCTTCAAGCATACTAATATTTTCACGTTGTAGAGTAGTTTCTTGAACCAATTTTTCGATATTGTTAGAGAGAGATTCAATAAATCAATAGAGTTCACGTTCTTCAAGAGATTTATCAAATTCATCAATGAGACGATCATTCTTTTCTTCAAGATTCTTGATTTTAGAAACTTGAAAATAAATGATTTCAGCAAAAAAATTTAACGATCTGGTGAGTTCCATTTCAGATTCCGACACGACATCAATTTTCTTGTTTTTCCCCCGAGAATCGGAAGAATCTACTAAGGAGTTATCCTTTGAGGAAAAACCAAGATTTTTGGCATAATCAGAAACTTTGGAAGACATCTCAATGTACGTTAATTTATGAGATACTTCTTAGGTCCACAGAAACCAGATTGCCACAAACACAGACTTATGAGGTCTTAAACGTGTTTGCCTGCTCTGATACCAATTGAAAACGCGGGGGGTCTAACAACCACACCCAATATTTCGTTCGGCAATCTGAGTAGACAAACTCCAATATATTTTCAGGAGAATCAACTAGGCATTCAGACTCAATCTATAGAAAAGTATATCAAAGAGTTTACATCTCAATTTCTCAATTCAATCCGCAATCAAACAAATAGCAATTTGCGAGTTCGATTGAATAAGAAAAATAACTTGGACGGTATCACAAACCAATATCCAAGTGTGAATCAATTCAATCAACAACCAAAGGTCAGATTCAAGAACTGATTGAACTTAATGCACAACCTGTGATATTTCTTTTATATAACAAAATATAATGCGAAAAAGAAATAACACAGATACCCGAAATTTTGTTAACGAGGAAACTGTAAATGCAGAAAAACCTCGGGACCTAGTCCATATTTGAACACCACACTTTATTAAGCCGCTACAGACACTAGCCTACTACCAGTGAAGTTCAGACTGGAATGTAGTTGAGCCCTAATCAATCACACTGATCAACGTACAGTTGTGCTCCTTACATCTCGGAATCCCATCAGGATTCTACGTACTTGATTCCCTTAGATGATCTCACCCACAACTAAGAGTTTCTACGACCGAAAGTCGAAGACTTGATAAACAAATCTGTCTCACACAGAAAAGTCTATTGGAATAGATAAATCTGTCTCCCACAGAAATATCTATGAGTTTTGTTCCGTCTTTTGATAAATCAAGGTGCACGGGAACCAATTGATAAACCAAACTTATATTCCCGAAGAAAAACCTAGTATGGAAGCGAAACAAGATAATCTGGAATCACAAACGATGAGACGAAGATGTTTGTGACTTCTTTTAATCTTACCCATTGGAGATAAATCTCAAGAAAATCTTAGCAAAGATAATACTCGATCACGATAGTAAAAGTAAGATCAGAACATGCAACTACAGAGAAAATAGTTGGGCCTGGCTTCACAATCCAAATGAAGTCTTCAAGTCGTTAACCTACAGGGTTTCGTGAAAAACCTAAGGTTAAAGGAAAATCGGCTCTAGTCGTAACTAGTATCACACAGAAGGTGTGGGGATTAGGTTTACCAGTTGCTAGAGTTCTTCCTTATTTAGTTTTCAAATCAGAGTTTGCAATCTAAGTTACCTTGGTAACAAAGCATTCAATATTCACCGTTAGATGAAATCCTGATTAGAATCAAGCTAATATCTTTCAACCGTTGGATCGAACTTAGATTGTTATACACAAATGAAATGTACCTTCATTTAGGTTTGAGTAACCGTACCTAAACGTGTATACTAGGTTGGCTCAACAGTAGTTACCCGAAGTTATCTATATGAACACCTTCATATCAACCTTATTCATCTTAACCACAACTAGTTCAAATGACTCAAATGAAACTAGTTATAGAGTTGTTCAATTGGTATATTCTCATAGAAGTATACAAAAACACAATTGAAACAAAATCGGTTTGATTTTCTTGAATCAATTCATGAACATTATAGCCATGGTTTGAAAAAATTGCATTCCTTATTGTATAAATATATTAGTTCATTAACAAACCGATTCTAGAACTTTAACCACTCAAGTATGCAAACGGGTACGCATCCTTAAGTAGCCAGACTGAGTTTGGGTTCGCCAGTATGCGAATGGGTACGCATACCTCCAAACACAGCAGAAATTCTCGGACCCAAACCTTCCAGTACGCATACCGGTATGTGTACTTAGGTGTCTGGACTTTCACAAACCAATAGGTATGCATAGGGTATGCATACTATGGTTCCCGGACATTGATTACATATGTGCAATTACGCATACTATGCTTATATCCAATTGTTCTAAACTCTATTTAAATCATTGAAACATACTTATTGGATAACAGTAGCTGTTTTCACGAACTATTAGCATTAAAGTAATTTTCAAGTTATTGAAATAATCATTACGAAACATTCCAAGTCTACACCAAATGATTGTATCACACAAACCATGTAAGATGTTACTCGGCGATTTTCACATGATCATCTTTCGTCAAGAATATAAGATGAACTTGGTTGAAGCGAAAACTTATCAACACATATTTCGAGAAATATGTAAGCGAGCTAAACTCAGCTCGAAATCTCAAATGTGTATAATCGAATATTATGTAGCAATACGACTTTTGTCTCAATATAGGAGATAGAGTAGAAATAGACTCTCCAAGTGATAGATGAGTTTCAGTCTCCACATACCTTTGTTGATGAAGTTCCACAAGCTCTCCCTAGTAGTTCTTCGTCTTCAAATGATGAACGTCGTGAAGTCTAATACTCTACTACACAATCTATCCTAGTCCGAGACATCGCTATAAGTGGGCTAGAAATCGAGACTTATAGTTTTGATCACTAACATTGACAAACAAGCTTGAGATAGCAACGCTTGCGAGTTCGAACAAGCAGTGCTCTAACAATACTTTTTATTTATGAAGTTCCTCCAAGATCCCCTTAGTAGATCATCGTCTTTAATCGATGAACGTCGTGAAGTTTAAAGCTCAACTACACATTCTATCCTAATCCGAGACATAGATTTAAGTAGACTAGAAATCAATACTTATAGTTTTGACACCTAAACTTGAGAAACAAGCTTGAGATAACAACGCTTGCGAGTTCAACCGAGCAGTGCTCTAACAGTTATCAAACAAATTTATCCTTTACTGTTTGGAATACGATCTAAAGGATTGGTGATTCACGTGCATGACTCTAGAAGTCGGAGGCGCAGGGATACTGAGGAAACCAAGTAACTAGGGTAGTTTGCTTGGTATCAACTATACGAAGTTGGTATTAGATTTTGTATAACGGCTTAATTCTGAGAGTATTCAAAACTGGACAAGGTCCCAGAGTTTTTCTTCATTTGTGGTTTCCTCGTTAAAAAAATCTTGCTATGCCATTTACTTTAATGTTCCCCAATTATATTTGGTTTATATAATTTAAAGTAAATTACACTTGTACGTTAATTCTGTAACAGTTGATATTGATCCTATAGAGTTTCGGTTATTACCAAACCTATTATCAAGTGATCACTTCATTTTCTTATCGTCTCGATCTTGAATTCATAGTCAATCACACAAGTGATCTTGTTCTTCTATTATCACGAAGTTGTTGTATTGTGTCGACTCAGTCCATAGACGATCGCTCTTGGTAAAGGATTTATAGGTTGATAAATAAAAGATTGTGGTATATTTGGGTGCCCTCGTATTTTCGATTGGTATCAGAGAAGAATATTAAGAATTTTTGTCGAGCTAAGATCCAAAGGTAAAACTCTTTCTTATCATTAAAGTCTTTTCATGAATAATAATTCTCTTGTACTTTAAACTCATGTTTATTGAGCTAAGAACGCATTAATATTCAAAGAAGAATGTTTTTCATAGATAAGAAAATTACAGTATTGAAAATTGTTGTGTGCACTCGAAAAACTGTTTTCTACCATAAAAAAAAAAAATTTGTTCAAAACTTGTTAGGAACAATGGGTCCCGAAAAGGTACACGTACCTTTCTGTCTTAAGCGTACAAAACCTTGATATCTAAATCAGGTCGCGAAATGATGTGCATCCCGGAGAATATCCTTTACAAACTCCTTTATATACCTTAACTTGTGATTGAGAAATTTTCATCCAAGGTTCTGCACCCAAGCATTTCTCATGTGTCTCGAATTCTTGAAAGCATGGAGAGATCCCTTAATCGCGATGGTGTTGAAACAAGAGGAAAGAAGAGAACTCTGGTTGATGACGAAGTTGTTGATTTCGCGATGGTGTTACTTTACCATATTAGTCGTAAAGGTATGCTTCCTCGAGATGGAATAAAGTAGATTTAGGAAGGGATCCGCTGCTCCTCCGACTCATGTGTATAGCGGGGGCTATACATTTATCTTACGTGCGACTACCAAAACCGTGACATATACTCCGCGGAATATTGATATTCATAGTTTCCCCTTTTCTTCCATAGTCTACCGTTGTTAGGATTGGAAGAAAAAACTTCCATAACGCCGCCATTTTTGCACGTACGGGTTGGGTGGTCCCCATGTGTCCTTTCATGCAATAACTTCCCCTTGAATTTCGGGACATCCAAATTTATGGATTCTCCATCCTCCTATAAGAAGAAAATTGAAGAAGGATATTCATTATATTCCAATTTTCTCCACAGACTGTCGCTCTCTGTCTCTTTCACAGATATTTTTCCTTCTTTTTTTCTTCCAACTATTGGTCTTCTTTTCGACTCCCAAAAGCTCTCGTTCGTTCTTCATCAACAGGTTAGTACACATTTATCTTTGGTTTTACTGTAGCTTTGCGTATTCCTCATGCTTGATTTGGATTTTTATTTCTTTGGATGTTGATGTTGCTGCTATACTTGCATGTATTTCTTTCCATCTTCCCATGCTTCTTCATGTTATTTGAAAACATGGGCAACTTTCCATTTCGTAATTTTACCATGATTATGCCATGATTGTTCTTTGTATGAAATTTCTACCATGGTGGTTAATAATCCATTTTGTCTCATGGAGGGATTAAATTGTTTCCTTTGATTGGTTTAGTTAAACCCATGCCCAAAGTATGCCTATTTTTTCCCCAAATGTGTTTTTGAGCCAACTTCAATTTTGGTCCGCCATTGTTGAAGGATTGTTCTTCCTGCTGATGTTAAGAATTATGAGGTTTCCGAAGAAACCTGCACGTAAATATCCGAGGCCTAGTTCATCTACTGAGCCACCTCCGCGTATGGATCATCCTGATACTACCCCATCTCCACCCCCTGAGGATACTGAGATACCTGAGGGAACTGAGGTGGCTGTGGAACCTGAGGTATAGGAGGTTGTTGTTGAGGATCTTCCTCCTCCTCCACCTCACTATGAGCTCCAAAGGTTGCAAATGCGTGACAAAGATAGCTACGCTAATTTGTCTTTGAATGAGATCTTCAAGTCTTTCCGTCTGCATAAGTTTGAAATCTCCTTTGTTGATGGCCCTGATATTCTCACTGAATCTCTGATCCGGAGCTTCCCTTATGATGAGAAAAATTTGATGATCAGTGTTGTCCAATTGGGCGCAGGTATGCTCCTGCCTTTGTATAGTAGAAAGGATCCCTTCTATTACGATGTTCTTTTTACTAGGGATGATCCTGTGAAAAAACTCAGGTCCGAGGGGTCACGCAATACACTGGTAACTATTGGCGTTCCCTTCGTGAAATTCGGTACCGTAGCAAGGGTAAGACTACTCTGAAGTCTTAGGAACCTTTTTATCTTGGGAGGTCTAAGCAAGAAGAATACACCCCTTCCAAATTCAATGCTACTTTTGCCGATGCCATTCAGAAAAGCAATCTTCTTCCTTTGAGTGTTGGTCCACGACGTATCCACGTTACTGCCAAGCAGATTAGGGAAGGAAATAGCCTTCGTTTGTTGAAGGAGATGGATAAGACTGGTTTGACTGTCATCCCTTATTCTGTTAAGCTTTTCTTGCCGAAGTATAATCACATTCGTTTGGACCATGATAATCGTTGGGCGCGTACTCCTCTTCGTGTGATGGGTCCTGGGCCTTCGTATTTACTATCACAGATCCCAACGTCCCTCATTCAGCTTCGTCTCTGCCTCCCAAGTATGATGGATATCATCCTTGGGTCTTCAACTCTGCCACTCCTAACGAGGTAGGATTCGTTTGGATTGCTTTGTTTTTTATTCTTTCATCTTTGTTTTCTGTCCTTTTGCTAAGAATTTTTGATACTTCTTTTGCAGCTTGCCCCTGCTTCTTCTGCTGGTTACTCTGTGGCTACCCGAACAAGGAAAATGAAGTCTTCGATTGAAGCAACTAAGTCAACACCTGCGGAGGTAAGGATTATAACCCTACCTTAATGTTCGTAGATTCCTTAGTATTTTTCCCTTGATCATTAGCTCACGCATGTGTTCTTCTACAGTCTTCCAAGAAGAAAGGCAAGTTGAAGGTTGTGATAGATGTTGAAGAATCCGATGAGGATCCTAAGGCTGTTGAGGAAGATCCAGATGACGAGGACATGGAGGATATTGAGGATACTGCCCTTAGTCCCCACTTAGATGATATTGAGGAAGATTTTTCGAAAAATATCCCTAGTCCCATTCGTGTTGGTTCTGTGGAAGGTGATAACCTTCAAGTTGATGGAGGCTCTTCATTGGTGAGCCAAGTTAGTACCCAAGTTGTAACTCCTGTTTCGCTGCCGAAGGTACCTACATTTTCGCTGCTAGTAACATGCAGCCTGTTTGCTTCGGCTTCCACTAGTGTTATGGTGCTATCTTCTAAGGGACTTCCGTCTTCTCCTGCCACCTCGCGTCATTCAAGTGGTTCGTTTGCGAAGGGTGCAGCTCCAATGGTGAGGCTCAGTAACTCATACTCTCAGCCGAAGAAGAAGGTTTTGATTTCACTTTCCATCTTCTCCTTCAATGCTACGCCCACTTCAATGGGAAGTGCTCAGTATGTTTCTACTTCCCCCATTAGCAAGGTTGTTGGACCACCACATTCATCACCAGATTGGACTGTACTGGGTAATCTTCCGTCTGCTAGTGACATGGACTTTGGTGGTACTTTTAGTCAAGCATTTTCTTCTGTTCCAAGATCATACGATATGCCATCTCTTCGTTGTGGTGAGGATTCATTACTCATTCCCCATGCTCGCTCTCAAGCGACTGGTGGGGTACTTACTGATCTTGGGAAGTAAGTTACCTGAGAACTTGATCCTTGGGAGCTCTGACGATGCCATCCTCGAAGCCATACTACGGGATTCAAAGGGTCCCTTTTCTGATGGGGTTGATCGTCATCAGCTGTCCGATTCTTTGCAGATTGCTTCAAGATTGGATACTTTGACTGCTCAGTATCAAGTGGCCAAGGACCTATTCTTTGATCCAGATTGCCTTCGCTTTAGTCGGAGATTTGGTGAAATCCAGGGGTAGCATCCAGTAGATTGAGGCTTTCATGGATACCTACGCTGATTTCCTTCCTCGTCTTTCCTTGTTCTCAGTAAGTGGCTTTTTGCTTATTGTTTCGTACATTGTTTAGAAGCTTCGTTTGTTCTTATGATCTATTTTTTGTAGCTTTGCAAACAAATCGATATTGGATGCACCTTGTTCAAGTTTTATAGGGATAATTGCACTCACTTGAGTGCTCTTTTGGAGCGTCCTCGCCAAGATTATGCCTTTGTTAGTGCACAACATCCTTCTTCCGGTTACCTTTGTTAGAGAAGGAGCTGAGGAAGACTCAGAGGTCCTTAGAAGCTTGTTTGCTGACTCTTGAGAAAGACAATAATGCTTCGAAGGTTGCGGAGGAGGGACGAAAAGTCGCTGACTCCGCTTTGGCTTCTGAATCCTCCAAAGCCATAGGTCCGTTCCTTCTCTCATTTAGCTTTGTTTTCATTTTTGTCTGGTAGCATAGTCATGAGAGAAACTACGCCTGCCAGCTGGTAGCTCCAGTGAGCTTAGACATCTTCAGGAGCAAGTAGCCAAGTTGACCTCCGATGTTTGGTATTATCAGAAGAAGTCTGATAGGTTAATGAACGTGACTGTTCATAATGAGGCCCAAATATCCCTTGAGTCTGCTCATAACTCAGACCATGTGAATAAGATGGCTACGCTTCGTAAAGAATGTGACGAAACCTTCAGGTGGAAATAAGATCTCATTTTAAAGCAAAAGGAGGGTATTGCCTTAGTCAAAAAACGCCTGTCAGCTCAAGAGACTATCCGCAATAAGTATCATGCAGAATTTGAAGATGTATGCGCTTCCTTAGCTAAGGTTACTGTCGAACGTAAATTATTATCCTCCGAGGTCCGCTCTCTTAAGAACAAACTTAATGAGGTTTCTTCAATGGCCTATTCCATGTCTCATGCATCTATTGTCAAGAGATTGGAAGAGTTAAAGAATGTTTACCAGGTCTTATCTTCTGAGAATGCTTCACTCCGGATAGATGTTGAAGATCTTTGAACCTAACGTGATACTCTGGTTGAGGATCTTAATGCTGCTGAGGGAGATCTTGTTGAAGTCCAGCATAGTTTAGAGGATTCCCTTAGCTATGCTGGAGGTAGCTTAGGGTCTTCTTATTCCCGTAGCCTCATTTGTGCCCCAAATTATTTTTGTTTCTTACTCATCCTCTGTATATATCCGCAGGTCTCCAAGAGCAACTTGTAGGTATGAATGCTAAGGTCAGCCATCTTGAGAGTCGAGTATCTTCGTTGGAGATAGCTCGTCAGTTTGATATTGTTGCAAAGTTTAAAGCTGAGTCACTTCATCAAGCTAATGACCAGCTCAGTGCTGAGATGATAAAGCTTCGTCGGAAATCAGCCTCTGATTTGGAACTCAGGCCTCTGATTTGGAACTCAGGCCTCCCATATGAAGGTGCAATTCGAGCATTCGGCTATTGATTATATCAACAATGCCTTTGCTGAAGCTGAACGCCAAGATGACAGAGTTTTATTTGATCTTCTCCCTCATCCTTGATTATGTCGTCTTGAACCTTGTTTAAGTAAACTCCTTTTCTGTTGTTTATGTCCTCAGCTGAGGTATCTTCTTTAACTGAGATATCTTCATTCTTTGAAACAATGCTTTATGGTTGTTTGAACCTTTGTTATCTACCATGCAACTTTTAAGAAATGTTAGATGTATTTTGGTAAAATTATTATTTCACTTATATCTTTGCATGAATTTTTCGTTTAGACGTAATGTGTCTATTCGGTCGCACAATCAAGTCATCACAAGGTGCTAAGGTATGTTTAACCTTTGGTGGAACATTTCAACGTCCTACCAGGATATCCTTTAGCCAGAAGGTACTATGGTGGCGAAGTTCCCTACGTGGGCGATAATTTTCATGTAACCCTACGCGTTCAGCGCGAAGGCTGCTTTACTTCGACAAGTTATCTCTATAGGCTTAGTTTTTTCTTATGCCTCATGGAAGGAGTCGTCGCCCTGAGGATCCGAGATTGACATATGCGCAGTTATGCCTTGTCTTGCCTCATCGTCACTCCTGACGGAGGGTGTCTATTCTAACCCAATTATGTCAATTAGAGTTAATTCTTTAATAAAAGCTTCTTTCATTGATTAGAAAGGTTTATAATACCTTTTTTGCAGGGATAGAACATGGTGGGATATTACCTATACCTTTCTTCTCCTGAGTAATCAACATTCTCTTACGGGTATTACTTTTTTAGGTACATCGCATTCCAAGGGTGTTGTAGCACTTCTGCTTTTATGGTTCTTAGGTAGTAAGATCCTTTTCTGGCGATGTCATGTATGATGTAGGGCCCGTACCATGTCGGAGCTAGCTTGCCCTACTCCTTCTTCCTTTGATATGGTGGTATCTGACGCAGTACGTATTTCCCAGCCACAAAATTTCGAGGGATGACCCTTTTGTTGTATTACCGAGCTAGCCTTCGTTGGTAATTTACCATCTTTTGTATGGCTACCTCCCTTCTTTCTTCAAGGTCATCCAGCTTTTCTAACATCAACTCTGTTGTTAGATTTTTCTCCAAAGCCTCTGCTTTTGTTGTTGGAATTATAACCTCCGTAAGGATGACTGCTTCGGCTCCGTAGGTCAAAAAGAATGGAGTTTCCCCTGTAGCTGACCTTCTTGTAGTTCAATAATCCCATCGGACGTTGTGTAACTGTTCATACCACCTCATTTTGTGTACGTCTAGATTCCTCTTTGAGTTCATTGATGTGGTTTTGTTGGTTGCCTCTGCTTGCCTATTTCTCTTAGGATATATCAGAGTTGACTTGTTATTCTGAATGTTGAAGGTATCAAACAAAAAATCGATGTTCTTTGCTTGTAGTTGTTTGCCATTGTCCGAGTCTATAGCGGCTGGTATTCCAAACCTGCATATGATTTGCTCAAACAAGAATTTGAAGACATCGGTGTCTCTAATTCTCGCCAAAGGCTTCGCTTCCACGCAATTAGTGAAGTAGTCCATATCTACGATAGGGTATTTTCTTTTCAATGTTCTCTTTATCAGAAGTACAACTATATCAACACCCCATTTGACGAATGGCCAAGGTATGATAACCGAGTTAAGCTCTGCTACTGGCACTTTGATTTTGTTGGCGAAGCGTTGGCACCTTTCACATCGCTTAGCCATGTTCTTTGAATCTTTGTCCATGCTTAGCCAGTAGTACCCTTGCATTTTGGGTTTAACCGCCAAGGACCTTGTTCCTCTATGGTTGTCAGCATCTCCGTTGTGCATATCATGGAATATTCTCCTTCATTCGGTTCATGAGAGGCGTCGTATTAGTGGTCCGAGAAATGACCTCCTATACAATATTCCGTCACGAAGGCTGTACATTGCTGCTTTTGACACGAGTTTCCGAGCTTCTTGAACTTCGGATGGTAATGTACCTTTGTCAAGGTACCGGTGGATTGGAATTATACAATCATATCCTTATTCGTTTCTGTTGCGTTCATCTGGCATGGATTGATCTTCGTCAGACTCTTTCGCTTCTTCGTCCGATTCTTTCATCTCTCCACTTGTTTCTTCTTTGTCTGCTTCTCTTATGGCCCAAGTTTGGACAACTAATGCCTCCTCAGCGCCTGAGACTGGTCCCTCTATCGAAGGCTCGTATATCCTTCCAATTTGCACGACAGTGGTGTTTCCGTCCCTTAGCATAGAGGATATGAATTCTAAGGCATCTGCGTGTCGTTTGTCCTTTCGGCATACATGTCTGAATGCTATGTTGCTGATTTTGGATGCATGTTCCTGAGCTAGCTTCAGGTAAAAAGATAGCACCGGATCCAAAGTTTGGTACTTGAGTTCGATTTGTCTAATGACCAACTGAGAGTCACTAGTCAACCGAACATCTAATAAGCCCATCTCCCGTGCCAAGCGTAAACCATGTATGACCTCCTCGTATTATGTGATGTTGTTGGTATATTGTTCGAATTCTAACCTGAATGCATAGATGAGTCGATTTCCAGTAGGGTTGTTATTACGATCCCAATGCTTGCGCCTTCTCCGTTGGAAGATCCATCTAAGAATATTTCCCATCTTCATGAATTCTGAGGTTCCAGCAAGTCCTCCGGATCTTCCTTATCTTCCTTCATTCCTGGGATGTCATCTATTTCCTTCGTCGCTGAGAGGTAAGTCTGCCAGAAATTCTGCCAAGAAAAGTGAATTTCTCCCCTTCCTTGTTTCGAAAATTATTTGGAATTGTTTGATCATGGCATTCCATTTTTCCACCCTTCCTATTTTCTTTGTGTTGTCGAGAATTTGACCTTTCCGAGCCTTTGCGAAGACTCGGATGGTATGTGCGTCAAAATATATCCTTAGTAATACTAAGGAATATATGAGTTGTTTCACCTTGGTATAGTTACGCTCCGCAGAACTGAGTGTCTTACTGATGTAATAGATGGGTTTTTATCCTTTCCCTTGGACTCACACCAATATTGCGCTTACAGCGTAGTTTGTTATTGATAAGTAGAGAGTAAGTACCTCGCATGGCTCCGATTTTTGTAAGATATGTACAGAGGCTAAGTGCTCCTTCATCTTATGGAAGGCTTGTTCGCATTCCGTGGTCCATATGAACTTGCTTCCTTTCCTTAACATATCGAAGAATGTTTTGCATTTATCCGATGATCTTGCTATGAATCTTCCCATGGAGGCTAAGATTCCATATAGTTTTTGTACTCCTTTCAGCGTCTTTAGTGATGGCATTTCTATTATTACTCCGACCCTTTCGGGGTCTACTTCTATTCTTATATTAGTTACCAAGTACCCTAGGAATTTTCCTGAGGTTATTCCGAACGTACATTTCTCCGGATTGAATTTCATGTGAAAGTTTCTCATGGATTCAATTATCTCCTTTAGGTCTGACAGGTGAGTTTTTGCTTCCTTGATTTTGACAAGCATGTCGTCCACGTAGACTTCTAGTATCTTTCATGTCCATTGTTTAAAGATTTTTCTACCAATCGCTGGTATGTTGCCCCCACGTTCTTCAATCCAAAAGGAATCCTCATATAATAATACAAGCCGCATGGGGTGAAGAACGCAGTATGCTCCTGATCCTCCTCTGCAAGTGCGATTTGGTTGTAACCAGAGTAACCATCCATGAAGGATAGTCTCTGATGACCTTCGGTTGCATTGACCAATTGGTCAATATTGGGTAGCGGGAAGCTATCATTAGGGCATGCTTTGTTGAGATTGCTAAAGTCGATGCAGATACGCGCGTCTCCGTTTTTCTTAGGTACAATCACAATATTGGATATCCACGTGGGATATTTGACTTCTCGTATGAATCCTGCTGCTAGAAGTTTTTGCAACTCCTGCCTCTTGGTAGATATCCGCCACTTTGCGGAAACGTTGTTTGAATGGTGCAATTTCCGGTTTGATCTGAAGGTGGTGGGAGACCAAGTTCGGGTCAATTCCTGACATGTCTTCCATTGACCATGCGAAGATATCTACGTATTCTCATAGCAGATTTTGTAATTGCACTTCCTCGTCCTCTTCTAGTAAAGTTCCGACGGTGATCATCTTTGTTTCCTTCTCCGTTCAAATGTTGATTTTTTTTGTTGGCTCCACCGTCGAGAAGGTTGATTTCTGAGGTTGTAGAGGAGTGCAGTTCTGTAATTGTCATTTAGAAGAAGTGTCCACTACCGGAGTGGCGGAGGTTCTTGTTTCCTGAGTCGAGGGGGTTTTGGGGACTTTGAAGTCTCCATTTTAACTTCGTTGGCATTCTCCCTTCGTCTTTTCGTTTCATGTTGTTGTGCAACATCTTTTTCTTCGTTGAGCCTGACCTCCGCTAGATTGCATAGCCTTACATCTTGTTGATCTCTATTGATTTCTATATCTCCCATGGGTGTTGGGAATCGAAGGTACTGATGGTATGTCGAATCCGTCCCTCTTAGGATATGGACCCAAAGTCGTCCCATAATGACATTGTAGGACGAAGGTGCCTCCACAACACAGAACCTTGTATTGGTTACCAAGGGTCCTGCGCATACCTGCAAGACAATTTCTCATTTTGGTCTAGAGACTGCTCCATTTAAACCGTAGATTGTGAAAGTTGATGAATCCATTTACTCAACTTTTAAACCCATACGTAAATAGGGTTCGTAGAACAACACATTTAACGAGCTGCCCCCATCAATGAGGACCTTCGTAACATTCCACCCGTGGATTGGAAGGGTGATAACAAGTGGATCATTGTGCATCTCGCTTCCTGGTTGACGTATATTATTGAGAATTTCAATGGCGTATCCATCCATTCTTCCCAAGTGCTAGTTGGTGGTCCACTTATCTTGAATACCTCGTGGGCTTCTAGCTTTCTTCTGTTTCGAGCTAGCTCGAGGGTACCTTCGAGTAGCTCCTCCTGGCCTCCGTTTGAGAATGCGATCATCTTAATATATTTTCCATCTTGTGGTAACTCCATCCTTTTCTTAGGGGATACCTCAGTGTCAGCAGGTTGTATTTGCACATACTCCATGAATTTTCCTTCGTCTATGAATCTCTGAATTGTCTTCCTTAGGTGGTAGCATGTGTCAGTTGTATGCCCGTAGTACTGGCGGTATTCACAATACTCCTTAGCATCCTTTGTTTTATGTGGTTGCTTTCCCTAGTGTTAGGGTAGGGAATGCCCGCCTTCGCTCCCTCCTTACTTAGAATATGAGAAAAAGTTGTGTTTAGTTTTGTATAGACTTTATCTGCAAAGTCCTCCCTTCCTTTTCTTCTACCTTTGCTATCTCCATATTTTGATATTTTTCCCCCGGAGCTGGTTCTGCCCCCAGTTTCGTTTTGCCGCTTATGTAGCTCTGGAATTGGTTCCAGAGAGTTGGTTTGCTGCGGAGCCGTTGTTGCTTTAGTTTGCGCCATAGGGTTATCTTTATGAATTTCCTCAATCCTGATGTAGCGATCCTGGATGACTCGAAGCTCCCCTTTGGAATCGAGGGCTCGGTTGTGAAGCTCCACGAAGATGGCTGAGGTTCTATCAAGTCCGTACTTATAGCAATTAATGCTAATTTCTGGATTGACTTTCCCAATTGCTTGGCACGTTTTTTGCCATATGTCTGTGTATTGCATCAATGTTTCCCGGGGTCCGATAGCTAAAGCAAATAGCCTATATAACCCTGCCTTCGTAGATTTGTTATACATGTATGTCTCCAAGAACACCGTAGAAAATTGCTCAAAAGAGTCAATTGAGTTTGCTGGTAAGTTATCGTACCACGCCAATGCTGGTCCCGTCAAGCTTACAGGAAAGTATCTTACAAATTACTACCTCATCTCTTTCCCAATGGGCAAGGACACGAGTGTAGTACCGTAGGTGGGCTGCGGGATCCGAGGTACCATTGTATGCCTGAAAGGTAGGTACCGGGCTTTTCGTAGGGATAGGTTCCCTCAAAATGCGAAAGGACAACGGAGATGTTGTCGCTTCTTGGAGTACCTCTTCTAGCCTTGCTCCTGCATGGCCAGTTTTCAAACCTTGTATTTCTTTCCGCATTTTCTCCATTTGCTCCATGTCCATGTCCACATTGTGACCATATCTGGAAAATGCCTCATCATAATAAGAATGAGAGGGCTTGTAAGTACGATACACCTCATTTGGATCGCGCCGTGTTCCCCTGGCTACCCCCGGTGGGTTAGCGTTTGGTGGGTTAAGATCCCCCCTTCGTGTCCTTGAGATATCTCCCTGCTCACGCCTCTTCAAAGGAGGGTGAGCTTGAGAACCTTGGATCTGCACATCCAGCATATCTATCAGGTTCTGGTTTTCCTGAGCCATCACGTGTATTGCATCCTCGGGCTCCTTGTTACGTAGTAGCAAAGCTGCTACCTGCGCTGCCATTTTTTTTTCATTGTGGATTCCACCATCCTGAGGAGTGCTATCATCCGGATCCTCGGAGTCATCCACTCTGAAAAGACGGGGGTACCCAAATACACCACAATCTTTAAAATATCCACCTATAAGTCCTCTTACCGAAAGTGATTGTCCATGGAAAAAGTCAAGACAATACAACAAATCGGTATTCACACTTTGTGTGATCGTCTATGGATACGAGATCGAGACAATACAACAATCAAAGTATGATTACTTGGTAATAGGTTCGGACTTAACCAAACTCTATAGGATCACTATTAAGTAATACGGAATTAACATTTGTGTATTTTACTTCTAATTATAATAAAACAATTATAATTGCGGAAATAGAAAAGTAAAATACACAGCAATATTTTGTTAACGAGGAAACCACAAATGCAGAAAAACCCCGGGACCTAGTCCAGAATCGAATACTCTCAGAATTAAGCCGATATACTACTTTGGGTAGAGGGAAGCCCCCTTTCACTTCAAACTCAAACCTCGTTCATGTAAAGGAGATAAAAAAAAATTCACTATACGGAAAACAGTTTGATGTATGAAGTTAACAAAAAAATACAGCAAACAATTATAGTTTTGCTTCGCTACGACAAATGGTTGATGTAGGGTAGTTTTTCTTCCCATACGACAAACGGTTTGCCATATTGCAACATTTTCTTCCCACACGGCAATGCAGCTCCCCTCTAACTCAAATTTTTTCTTCATATGACAAATTGTTCACTATATAATCTTTTCAAATGTCGGTTCCTATAGTGTTTTTTTTAGTCCTTCATATAGAGTCTCACTCATTTTGAAAGGTATAAACTACTAAAATAGTCTATCTCATAATCCTTACTCTGAAGCCTATCCCATTTAACCAATAAATCACTCGAGTTTCTATGAGTAATTTTGATAGCAATTTTGATAGTTTATTTCATAATCCTTGCTCTGAATCTTATCCCATTTAATCAATAATTACTCGAGTTTTTATGAGTAATTTTGATAGTGCTTACATCTGGATTTGAAGCTGCAGATGGTGGATTTTCGACAAGGGCTAAAATCATAAACTCATAATTATACGAAGCTCTGATCCAGCAATCAGACGTGAGTATTGAGACACATGTCTCTTATCGAATTCTTAACGGAGAGTACTTTCTCTCAGAGTACATGTAGATATGTAGTCTCACGGCTGGATAACGGCATATCTCATGAATACTGAATACTTTCAGTGATTATTTCTATGTAGTATCACGATATGGACGGCTCCTAGACAGCTTATTCTGCTAGTATAGAGCGATAACGTCTTCAGGAACAAACAACGAGTTTACCCTGATTATATAAAGGATATGACTTACCGGCAAGCTCATATCGGGATAATTAATGCTCCTAGACAGCTTGCTCTGCTAGTATAGAGCCACAAAGTTAATTATTCCTAAAGTTCTTGGATTCATACGTGACATTCACTAATGAATTCCCAAAATAATCTATCATTTCTCCTATTCCATGGTCGAATCCACGGCCTGATCCCATGGAATGGCAATGACAATTGCTCATATTCCATGGTCGAATCCACGGCCTGATCCCATGGAATGGCAATGACAATTGCTCATATTCCATGGTTGAATCCACGGCCTGATCCCATGGAATGGCAATCACAATTGCTCCTATTTCATGGTCGAATCCACGGCATGATCCCATGAAATGGCAATAAACAATTGTTCTGATTTTATGATCAAATCCACGGCTTGATCTCATAGAATAGCAATGAAACAACTATATTATCTCATTACTCCGATTTCATGATCGAATCCACAACTGGTCTCATAAATGGTAATAGATAAATCTTAATTACTCCGTGGTCGAATCTACGATCCCATGGAATGGTAATGATCGCTTTATTATTCGTAGTCGAATCCTCAGCTGATCCTATGAATTAATAGTAAACGTCTATTTATTTTATTACTCAGTTTCATGAATTATTCTCCACAGAATTTCATAAATTAATAATAAATAATCAACAACCGGGCGTATTAGCTACCTCTAAGTAAGCCCCGAGTTATATGGTGAAAGTGTATTCAACGACAATGCACTAACAGTCACCGCACGAACGAGTATTTCAAAATACGACGAAACGATTAACCTATTGCAAAATAGGAAGAAAAATAATAAATAATCAAAATATTGACCAAGACGCCAAGGGATTGGACTCACTGACTGGTCGACCGTGCCATGACCAATCCCACGCCAGTTTTATATTTTATCATATTTTTATTATTTTCCTTCATCTGATGAAAATCGTTTCATTTGAACAAATCTCCTTCGTCTCGAGGAAACTCCTCGACTTCATGGTGTTTTCATAAACCCATGAAAATAATATAAAATTAAGGAAAAATAGTGTGGGGCGTGACCATTGGCCAACCGACCATGCCTTGGTCCCAGCCGGCCCCACACCTTATGGTTCCTCATTATTTTATTATTATTATTATTATTATTTCTCTGATTTCATGAAAAAACTCCTTGATTTCATGGTATTTTGCAAAACTTAGGAAATAAATAATATAAAATTATGAAAAACTCGTGGGACCGGGCCCTAGCCAGTCGGCCATGCCCTAGCCGGTCCCACACGCCCCTTTATCTTATTATTATTTATTTTATTTTCCTTAAATTTATCAAATTCCTTGATTTCATGATATTTCTCTCAAATTAGGAAAAATTCCCTCAAATCATGAAAAATACATTAAAAAAATATAAAATTATGAAAACTTGTGGGACCGGGCCCTAGCCGGCCGGCCATGCCTCCCACGGCCCCACACACCCTTATTTTTATTATTTTAATATTTTTGCTTCCTTGAACTCATGAAAACTCCTTCAATTCAGGAAAACTTCCTAAATTCATCAAAACTCTTTAAATCCATGATATTTTCATAAAATCATGAAAAATATTATAAAATTAAGGGAAAGGCACCACGGGACCGTGGTCACGACTGGACGACCATACCTTGGTTTCACGGTCCAACGCCTCTTCATTCCTTTATTTTATAATTCTTTTCCATCATCTCATGGTGTTTTCCTCAGTTTCAGCAAAACCCTAATTTTGGCATATTTTCTCGAATGGACGCTCAACTGCACGTCAGAAAATATCAAAATTCTCAGAACTAAGACACAAACATCTTGGGGACACGAGCATGTTATCTTGATCGACCAAGATTGGTTCTTTGGCTTACAGAAGCCGGTCCCATCAATTTTTACAGTTTTGACCTAATTTGCACAATTGCACGTATTAGGTCCAAAACTCTTCCAAACACTTTGGATTTTCATGAAGTGATCATCATTCGATCCCGTGACCACCCAGGGCCGATTTCATGACCCCTTGGTCGGTCCCTCACCTCTTCATAATTAATTAGGTTTATTCACCTAAGGCTCAGACGAGCATTTTTGAATAAATGATTAAACCAGCATTTGATCATCTCTTCACCAATCCTTCAAGAGGTCTTGGTATTTGCTCACGTGAGCATATGGGCACTACATGTTGATCCACGGTCCCATGTAGCCGGTCCCTCCTTTATTCCATGGTTGATTCTTCAATTAACCATCGGTTGATCATCAATTGATCAAATTAGGGTTTCTGAGTCCAAGGATCATAATTCCAAATTCGAACGCTAATAATTCTACGATGACCTCATGGTCAGTATTTTATTAATTATGCTCGGTTCAGCTGCCAGTATCTTAATTAATATTTATTTTGGTCACGCTACCAATAAATCATCAAATGAGCAACATTCTCTCATACGAGAAATACTTTCTCAAATCAGGGAATATTGGTCCAGCTATCAATGTTCAATAATTCATCGAACGAGCAATACTTGCTCACCTCGTCATGAAAACTATACCTCTGTCTCAACAGACACGTTTAAGGTCATGTGCCTCAGAACATTTCATGTTCAACTCATCAAATACATGGACTCATCGTCCCATGAAGTCAACAACTGACTAACTAAATTCACGTTTGCCCTGCAGACTCCACGATCACACGAGACATCAATCGTGTCACTTGGGGGGATATCAACTAGGGTTTTGGTCTGGCGGTCTACGGCACGTGTGTTCATACACACGTTGGAATGTGAGCAAGTCGTGCAATCAATTGAAGGAGTTCACAAAGTAGTGGATAAAAAATCGACCAAGTCATCGCATGATGAGCAACTGGTCTCAAACACGATTTCCATTTCCCTACTCTTTCATCCCATCAACTGTCACACTTCACGGAATCATGGTGTCTAAAATTCCAGCAATATAAATAAGTCTTTGAATCATGATTGAATCATCAGCATCAACAGTATCATCAATCTCACGTCTCAACGAAAACACGAGATCATCAACTCATCAATTGAGCAACTACTCTCAATTGAGCAATTTCAATCATTCGTAGCTTATCATATTCAGAATTCATACACCCACAATCTTTGATTACCATTGATTCCACACATTTCCCAGCTTCCCTCCTACAGATCAACCCATCCCCTCTTGTGACCGAATTTACTCTGGAACGGTCATTGTCTTGATTTAGGCCGGAGTACTACAGATTGATCTCTCGAATCTAAAGCACCCCATTTGCAGCGGTGCATCTGTGTGAGGTTTAACATTTCGCTCGGTTCGAGGAGTCTCCTCTGTATGGTCGTCTCCTCAATTCCTTAAAAACCAACAAATCGTTTTTCCCCATCTACAGAAGCAAGATCTTATCAAATTGAGGAGAAAAGTCATTACAATGATACATACTCATTTTGAAAGATGTATTTAATTTTATTTATTTTTGTAAGTTAAGTGCATTCAAAAGACTAACTTCGGGAGTTAGTAACCCTTACATCATGATGAGTAGAGCCATCGAATGTAGGGATGGTAGTTTCCATCCTAGCATTTGATTTATCTACTTTTAGAGCATAATTAATACAAGAGGGAGGTATACTCCTCAAATTCATGTTATGTCTAAAAGTTTTGGCTTCTTTGTCCAAGATATCTGCCACCTTATTTGCAGTTTTAGGGACATAATAAAAACCTATTTTTTTTGACAAAGTTTAAATTCACTCTTGACTTCATCCATTATGGCTTGATTCTGCCATTCAATTTCAGACTCTTTTCCATTCAAATAGTCAAAGAGATTTTTGCAGTCGCCTTATACCAAAAAGTTGGACAATCCTTTTTCAACTGCCCATTTTGCTCCCTGCAACAGTCCTAGTGCTTCCGCTTCTTCAAGGGTAGAAGTTGTGAATGGTCCTGCTCTGCCTTGCTCAAAGTCTCCTGTACCATTCCTAAGAATTACAGAAAAACCTGCAGACATATTCATTGAAATCCAGGCTGCATCTATATTGATTTTCAATTGTGCTTTCTTAGGAGGAGTCAAAGTGGGAGAAGCCAATTTGTCATTGTGTACATGTTTAAGTGAATTATTATCTTTAAACTAGAAAACTAAAAATCTTTGTATTTCTAAACCTATTTGGGCACTGGATTGCTGGGTCTTTTTAAAAACTCTGTTGCATCTTTCCTTCCATATAAACCAAGATTTTGTCAATATTAATTCTATAGATATAGTTGGGTTTATTTTCCCCATTCAATTCTTGCAAATATCTAGAAAGGTTGTAGTACTGTCGAAACAAGGCTCAATGGATCTTGGCTCTGTAGCACAGACAGACTTAGCAAAGGGGCAAAAAATCAGGAGATGTTTTATGGATTCAACTTCATTACAACCAAAAGAACAGTTTGGACTGACATCCTCCATCAATTTAGATAGCTTCAAGTTTGTGGAAAGTGCATTGTGTAAACATTTTCAAGCAAAGATTTTTATTCTTTCAAACACTTTTAAGTTCCATAACTTTTTCCAAAAAGAGTCTGGTTGTCCTAAGTTGTAGTGATTCACAGTTTTCTCATTATGTTTATTATACATGGACGTAACAGTAAAGATACCAGTCTTAGTAAGGAGCCATCTTAAAGTGTCAGGTTTTCCTCTAGCTATTCTAATGTTATTGATCTTCTCAGCAATGTGATTAGGGAACATTTCAAAAATTAATTGTGAATTCCACTTCTTAGTGATTGGATCTATAAGATCTTTCACAAGTGTTAAATGGGAGTTAGTAGTTGTCTTCCATCTACTGATGTTGTTTTCTAAGTTAGGGATCCATTTATCTTCCCAAATATTAATATTATTACTATCTCCTATTTCCCAAATACTATTTTGTTCCACTAGTTGGATACCTTTACTTATGCATTTCCAAATCCAGGAACTAGTTGTTGGTATTTTTGCCTTGAAAGGGGAAGCATTTCTAAAATATCTAGGTTTTAGTTGTGACACCCAAAGGGCTTTTGGCTCAGTTAAAAGTCTCCAGGCTAGTTTAGTAATCATAGCTAAGTTAAATTTATGAGCATTTCTTAGTCCTAACCCTCCTTTATGTTTGGATTTACAAAGACAAGAATAGGATTTAGGGTAGTATCCCTTATAATCCGTTTCTTTTCCCCACCAAAAATCTCTTTGTGATGCATCTATTTTATTTGTAATTTTCTTAGGCAAAATGAAACAGCTCATTTGATAGTTGGCCATACTTGCTAAAGTTGCCTTATTTAATACTAGTTTGCTGGTCTGAGCAAGAATTTTGCCCATCCAGATCTGTATTTTGTGTTCCATCTTTTCAACCAAACCTTCAAAGAGTTTTATCTTTGCCTTATTAATGAAAAAAGGAGTTCAGTTCCTAAGTAGGAGTCTAAAGGGTTTTTTATTTTTATTTTTAATAGTTTGCTTATCATTCTTTGATGTTTTTGTTGGACTTTTTTACTAAAGAATATCCCTGATTTGTCAAAATTAATAAGCTGTCCTGATGCTTTACCAAAAGATTCAATAGAGCAAGAATGTTGTGGCATTCTCTTAAATCTGCTCTAATGAATAAAAGTCAATCATCAGCAAAAAAGAAAAAAAGATGTGAAATAGGGCTATTCTTAGGAGTGATTTTGATGCCACTTAATAACTTCTCTTCCTCCCCTGATATGAGCATTCTTGAGAATATCTCCATATAGATAATAAATAAATAAGGAGATAGGGAATATCCTTGCCTAAGACCCCTAGAAGGTTTGAAGAATTCTCCTGAACTTCCATTGAGTAAGACATCAATGGATGAGGTAGAAATACATTGGTGTATGAGATTACAAAAGTTATTGTCAAAACCAAGAGCTTTCATTGAAGAAATCAAAAAATCTCAATCAACTCTGTCAAAAACCTTGGAAATGTCAATGGGCTAGGAAGGAATGATTTTACTTCATTTGGGAGAGACAATTCAAAGATTCAAGGACTAAAGAATCATGTTTTGCAATTGTTTCAAAACAATTTTTGCTCCCGCAGTGCAGGAGCATCCCTTGAATTAGCAGCTGAAAAGCCGTTAGATTGGCTAGATGTGACATCAGCGGAACTATGGTTAAATCAGGGTTATCTCTTCCCTATTCTTAACACATTACATCGACCTGTGAGGGTTTTCTTCCCTACTTGTTAGATAAACTTAGTGATATGTGAGTTTTCTTTTTCAATTTTTCTTTAAGAAACAATGACTTGAATCAAATTTTCTTTATCAGCAATCTTTTGTGAGTTGATATATGACTTGATTCAAATTTTCTATATAAAGCCAAGCGATAGAAGCCATCCTATGAAAAGCTTCTCGATGATAATTCATTAGGACAAGGGCGACGTTCATAAAGCAGAGAAGAAAATGTGAATACTTTAAGTAGGATTAAAGCTTATTACTGCATAAGTGCCTGCTTGTTCCAAAAAGTAATGACTTGGTAGTATAATTTGATCAAACACAACTGTGTATAATATGTGATCCAAAACCAGAAAATTCATGGATTCTAATGAGTCTGTTCGCTGATAGAAAGTCAAAAACAACAGACAATAAGAAGCATGTCTCCAAGAATCCAGGTACTACGACAGAGATTTGCAGTTTGGAGTTAGTAATCATCTATTACAGATGAATGCTTGAGCGGTAGTCAGTACTAAAATACACCAACCATAAGAAAAGCCCCGTATCTATGTCCACAGAGTTGCAATTTTTGTAGTCAGATCGTTCATTGAAATTAAAATTCACACAAGTTCTACTATATACATATTTGTGCCTATTAATTTGTTTTCATGACACCGATCAAACTAATTAGGAAAACTACTTACAATTTTCTGGTTTGAGAACATGATCAATCAAGAAACGTTGATCAATATCATCATAAGATATATCGTTTTAGCTAGATATCAGTTAGAGCCGATTATCAAAATGGGGAAGATAACCAGAGTTTTTAACCCCAGTTTACTGATGTCATATCTAGCCAATCCAATGGATGTTTAGCTGCTAGTTCAAGGATGCTTCCGCAGTGCAGAAGCAAAACTTTATCACAAAAATACGATGAATATTAAGTAAAGCAAAAAAGAAGAAATGCTTTTTCTAGATTTCATAGAAAAATAAGTAAAGTTGAAATGTGCACACCCGTTTATTTGGGGTGCACAGATTCGGCCTCAAAATTGAGATCCTTTATCTTGAACGCTCTGTTAGTTTAGCTATGGTGATTGTCTGATTGATTACACGCATTCTATAATGTCTGTGTGTACATATTTCATCATCAAACACGTGTATATAGGAAGATACGTGGAGAGCATGCGGAAAAAGTCATCAAAACATGATGACACACACCCATAGCCAAGAAGCCCATCCCGTCGACGTCGGATCCTTGCCCGAACAAATCTAAGAGCAGAAGTTAAGATGTACCGAAAACACGATGTACTGCGGAGCACCAAATAACTCCCGAAGAGTTACTTTATCTCATCCCCAAAAGAAGCCAAGATCAACGGTGGAGAGAAGGTGAACTGACATGGACGTAACAGGGGCAGAAGACACTTGTCTGACACGAGCAGCGCCTCAACTACCCGCATTAAACACTCTGAGCAGTGTACGTGTCGATCAACGCGTGGAACGAACGAGGATGACTCTGCGTGATCAAGCAATGAACGAAGACCTCCGCGTGATGGACACAAAGCACAAGAAGATAAGGTTCCAACGGCCCTCAGAAATGGGTTACACACTCTAACCCTATAAATACCCCCTCTCCACCAAGAGTGAGGGGATCGGAAAAAATCATGGAGAGAAGGAGAGAGAAAGATTGTGAGTGTAAGTTTTTCCTTTACAATATACAGACCTATGTAAACTCCAAAGTCACTCGACTATCTCTGTAACCATCAAGTACATAGTGAAACAACAACCCCGTGGATGTAGGCCTTAGTGCTGAACCACGTAAATCCCAGTCTTATTTACATTTCAGCACTTTATATTCGCCTAACGCTCCATGAGTTTTATTTTTATACTTCGTTTTCTTTATCTTCCCCTGCGTAAACGCCCCTCGCGATGTTATTGGATGAGGCTATGATAAACCCGAAGGTTTTGAGCCAAGGAATCAATACAATTGTATTATCCGTGTGAGTCTGTACCTAGAGTGCGAACATTGTTTGTGAACATATTGATGCCTGCGTGATTTATGTGTTCACAATTTGGCGCTAGAAACAGGGAATTCGTCCCGGTAAAAGATTTATCTTATCCTGTGATTTCATATTAAATTAGCATATGATTGCTCTACTTTATTAGCTCTAACAGTATTTATCTTTTGTTAACTTTAATGTATTCAAAAACGCACCCGTTATCTTCGATAGCTCTGGCAGTATCTGTCGAAGCAATTTAAATTGGTTAAAAGATTTATTGCTTAGATCCATGGATTTACATTTTTTAGATCTCGTACGGACCTGTCTTTCCAATGGGTTTTCGAAAATTTTCAAAAAGATCTACGTGCATTTTCAAGGGGATCCTTTCACATTTCCGCGTACCTTCAATGAACCCGCTTTTTCCCTCGGGCAGTTTTCCGCGTACCTTCAAGGAGAAATTTTCAAAAATTCTCTGTGGCCCTCGGGCAGTTTTTCCCTGTCTTGGAGTAAGGAATTTCGCCAACTAACCTGATCCGCATGGACACTTCTGTTTCTCGCTGTTTGAAATTCCCTTGTGCAGAAAGAAAGCGACAAAAGGACCCACGATGGAAAAGCTGCAGGAAGCTGGAAAATCCAAAGCCTCGTCAAAGGAAGCACCAAGGACAACCCCGGTCATCATCCGGAGCAAGCAGAAAGGAGACAAAACCAAAATGACCAGTCAGAAGCAGGACACTGCGGAAATCACTTCGCCTATGAACGCTAACTCCGTTGCGGCCGCGGCCCTCAGAGCAGCAGCAACAAAGTATAGTACGGCAGCGGCAGCCCCAAAGGCTGCGGAAGCCAGCAAAACTTTTGCTGCGAATCAATTTCACCAACCAAAAGAAAGGGTGGATGAATCCAGAACACACCAACCCGTGCACCCTCCAACCTTCGGAATGCCATCAACAAACGAGCAGAATCAAACTGTGCCGGCGGCTCTAACACCGCAGATGGGCACTCCGCCCGATTTGGAAATGCCAACAATCGAAGCTGAACCTCCCCCACCTTTAGTGCAAACCATAGAAGAAGGCGACACTATGGCCGTAGTAGCACGAGCTGGGACTCCCAATCAGGGGTCAAACCAATCACATCGATTGATGGCCGAGCTCGAAGAATTGAAGAAGAGCCAGAAGGTTTACGCAGATGCTGTAGCTCTGCTGGCCAGAGAAAACCAGGATTTAAAAGACCGGATTTCCCTAAGCACAAAGACAAGCCAACAACTCGATGAAGCAAATTCAAAGTCACCAGAACCAAACTGATACCGAAGAGTCATCGTAGCAGCTAATGGAAACGCGGCTAAGGGAAGTAGCGCATCCGACCCGGATTATAACGACGGAGAGTCAGGCTATCACGAGCAGAATAGCGTAGGGCACCACCGCGCGATGGAAGATCTTCGTGATGAAATGATGGCAGAGATCAGGCAATTAAAAAGTAGACATCCGACCCTTCGGTATCGCACCCAAACACTTAAAAAACTCTTCTTTTTTTTTAGTGTCCTTCCTCACAATGCTTAAAATAAACAACAAACTGATATTGCAGGTATATCAAAAAAAATGATCCATTTCATAAAGGTTGGTTACAGAAAGCGGCAAGGTCAATACAAGGAATACACATCAAAAATATTCTTTTTACAAAATACTAGAAAAATCTAACGGAAGGATAATGGTGCTGCGGTCTCTACTTATATGATGCCGCCCCATCAGAAGGGTTGTTCCGAAGAGTTGAAGGGACGCTCCCGCCAGATGAGGGTCCGGAGGAGCCAGGCAAGGAGGCAGGTACTGGACGACGCGGATAGCTCTTCACGAGGCCATGCTCGGTCTTAAGGCCAAGCTCAATCTTCTCCAGCATCTTGTTTGTCTCCTCAGCCAATTGACACCGAGCCTTATGCATAATAACTGTCATCCGCTGGTGGGCTTGGGATAACAACGAAGATAGACGATTCACTTCTTTAGAAGCAGCACCAACGGCCTCCTCGCGGGATGCCGCCAAACTCTTAAAATGATTAGTCTGTTCTTCCTGCTGCGCTAAGGAAGATTGAGCCTTTTCAAATTTTTCATTTGCAACGCGGAGTTGTCCCTCGAGCTCTGAAAAAGACAACACAAGGGAGTTAGCACAGAAAAGACACAATCACACTCGATGAAATAGGGTTATACCTTCGACACAAGCCGAAGCCTCTTCATACTCATTAACAACCGCATCTCGCGCTTCATCAAGATGGTCATATTCCTCGGATAATTTCTTATAATCTAGTTGAAGGTTGGTGAGAGTAAATTGACTGGCATCTAATTCTACCTGCTTCATCGAATCTGTGACGAAGGTGGTTGACTTCGTTGTTTATCTCTGATACCCCTTTGCTAAGTCTGTACATACATACTTCGAGATTTTCTCAGACTCAGCCTGGCGGGCTATTTCAGCGCGAGACGCAGCAAGGGCTTTGCTTAGAGCCCCAACTTCGGCTCTGGCATCGTCCCTTTCTCTGGTAAGACACAGCATGCTCTCCTTAACTCCCGGAAAAGGAAGGGAGCGAGCCTTTCGTAATTCCTCTTCCAGAAGATGTATCCTAGACTCCAACAATGAAGCGCTCACGGGATTCCCGCAGATTCTCACGTGTCCACAGCAGCGTACCATTGAACAAAGTACGGTCATGATTATACAGATTCTGCATATCAACCATTTGAACATGCCTTGCGCGCCATCCCTCAGCCGAGCGTCCCACTTTTTGGCTTCGCTCTTAATTTTCTCGACCAGCTCTTTGATACGAGATTTTTGCCGTGCCCTTTCGTTTCGAAGCCATATCAGCTCGGGGACGCCACCCACTGGAGATAGGGTGGGGAGACTCAGACAGAACAACTAAGTAGTATGGAGGAATTACGACAAACTGCGGGGGTAAAAGAGGAAAAAGAACCAAACCTGTGAAAGCTGAAACTTGGCCGCGAGTTTGCTCTAACTCAGCGCGAACGGCAGCAAGCTCTGAACGAAGACCAGCCTCCGCTTCACCCAGCCTTTTTTTCTTCAAGGCTTTTCTTCAGTTCTTCTATTTCCACCTCAGCCGCAGATAATTCCTTTTCTCTGTGACGAAGCTTAGCCTCCAGCTTCAAAGATTTCGCTCTAAAGAATTGATACAGCACATGGTTACAATGCTCACTCCTCATCATCTACACATCAAACGGCAAACATTATTACACCGAGGGATTCAATTGTCACGAAGAGATATGTACGAAGACTTACCTCCAAGACACGCTGCTGGGGATAACCATATTGGTACCCATCGGCTATGGCCATCATGTCCGCAACAGAAGTGGGAGGCTCCGATACGAGGGTAGCTTCGGGAACACTCAAGCTTTTCCCCCATCTCAGATACGCGCGCCTCGAAAGTTCCATCATCCGACGGGTATAAGCATCGGAATCCTTCTCACCAGCAACCACCGGGGCAGGATGGGGGACAAACAGCAGACCCTTTTTCTTGAGCCAATCCATTATGGCATCCTCACCCTCAAACGTCAGCGAATGAGGGAAATCCTCGGAGGCGAGTCAACCACAGACTTCCCCTTTGCTGATATTGCCCCATCGGCACAAGTTTCGGCATCAACATGCGCATTGCGATCATCCGCGCCCTCATTCTGAACAGCAGCTTTCCTTACCAGAACCCCCGAGCACATCCCAATCATCATTGGGGGAAAGCAAAGAAAAATCTTCAGGAAAATCGAGAGCATCGTCAAAGAGTTCCCCTGCGGAATAAATCCTGTCAAAGGAGAACTCTTGAGAAGTGGTGGGGAGAGTTTCCGCAGCCTCACCAGCAGGAGCAGACATATCAGCGATAACACTGCCGTCAACCACCGCGGTATTATTTCTCACTACAACACCATCACAACCCGCACCAATCTCTTCCTCGACATTAGGTGGGGAAGTATCAGTGCGTTCTTCCCCATCAGACATTTCCTCATCCTCGGCAAACTCTTCGTTCACCGGACTGGTAACTTCTTCATGAACCTCAGCCTCACCCGTCACAATGGTAGAAGACTGCTTCGGCCCAATCTTTTTCTTCTTCGACACCTGCAAACCAACACACGTTCCACAAAAAGTTATTTTTACACAGTTTGATTTTCAAAAAAGGAGGGGCGCGGCCAGAATCTGCAAAACCATACCTTGGCAGTAGTGGCACTCTTCGGTGGAAGTATAGCACCAGAACCTTCCTCCTCGTCTCCTTCAACGACGTCGAGGGCATAAGGAAAGTTCATGCCTTCGAAATTTAAACGCCAGGGACAGAAATCTCCATAACGAGCAGGAGGAGATTCACGTGGCCTGCTACTCTCAGAAGGACGCCAACCGCGCGGACCGGGAATCCAACTACGCCCAAGGACCAACAATTTCAATAACAGTGGCGTGCCACTCATAATCATGGTCACGCTTGATCCTTTCAGCGCGGGAAAAAGTTTCCGCTGACTAGACCCCTCGGTGCCTGGAACATACTTCAGTTTGGCATCGCTCACCTCACTTAACAGACGAATTTCGCCCCGAGGAGCAGCGAGGTTCCGAAGGCTAACACTCCACGGTTTACGGTTCCTACTATTGACATAATCACCAAAGGAGTTGTTGAAGTTTTCAGGAGTATACCATTCCCTCTCAGCGGGATTTGGAACGTAACACGTCATCGTCGTCTCCCCCTTACTCCGCAGATAACATTCCCTCAGTGCACGGAGATAATTCCCCGATAATTGCGACACGGAACGACTGTGAGTATTGGTGGAAGAACCTTCACGACCAGCCAGCACATCGTAATAAAAGGAATCACCAGACTTGTACAACGGCAGCATAAGACCCGCCTCGAAGGCTCCAACCGTAGTCAACAGGTGAAACTCATCAAACTGATACTTCGAGATGAGCTCGTAAGTAATATCATCCTCAGGGGCATAGAAACGAACCTCGAAGGCTTGAAGCTCATGCTTTTCCTTGAAAACTTCAAGGTCAATGTGCTTGAACGTGACTTTCTTCTTGCTGACCGAAACGCTGCGTATCACCGGGGAGCTCCATCCTCTTCCGCGGGATCGGACGAACCAACAAAAGCCTCGGAAGCTCTTCTTTTCAAAGAAGGATTCTTAAACGATTCAGCCCGGGACACCACCTTTGGAGTTCTTCCCTTTGAAAGAAAGTACTGGAGGCGGCGGCAGAGGGTGCTGCACAGGCACTACAGAACGAAGAGGAGGAACATCGAAGGCGCCACCACGAGGAGGTGTCTGCGTACACCTAGAGTCATCACGAGGACGAGAAACCGCACGATCGGCAGCGTATCGAGACCCGGAAGGATTTTTCGAGGGATCCCCTTTCCTAGGAGGAGAGGCCTTCGTCCCAGAAGAAGAAACTTTAATACCACGGGGATCCATTTGAGACGATCTAGCGAGATCTCCCCCAGGCGGATATGTATCAGACTCTCTGCGCGGAGGGGATCTCGGTAGACTGGAAGCCGGAGTTTGATAAGGAAGCCGCGGACGGTCAGACATGGCTGCGAAGAGGTACAACAAAACAAGTTAGAAGCAAACACGAGGGCATCACCAAAGATCAAAAAAAAAAAAAAATTACCAGTCCATCTCAACATAGCACAGAAACCCTAAAACTAGCATACATGCTTGAATCCCCTAAAACCCTAAACTTAAAAGTCCAATCAATACAAGTAAAACAATGGCCTCCTTGACTTGAGACGAAGAACAGGGGCAAACTAGCATACATGCATCAAAATATGTTCTTCATCACAAACAAGGGACGACAGCAGCAGAAGTGGGAGGCTCCGATACGATCAACAACAGAAAATTTACAATCAACACTACTTAAAACAACAGAAACAAAGAAAAGAAATCTTACCACCACAAACGAAATCCCGAAAGAAGACAGCAAATCAGAAACAAAGAAGAAACGAGCGTGATAAATGCTAAGACAGAGAATTTAATGGTTGAAGAACAAAGAATGAAGACTGACAAAGAGAATGAAATTAATTTTCAAGGAGAATGAAATTAATTTTTCTCCCCTCCTTAATATACTCGAAAGAAAGAGAAGTTAATGGAGGAATGGGAAACGTGCCCATTAAATGAGCAGTTAATACACGAATAAGAAACATGTCCAAGTATCTAGGAGAAGTTATTAGGAGAGAGGAAGAATATGTAACGACTGTTTTCTTCAATGCTCCCACTAAACACTCAATCCCGAAGAAAAGGGGAAAATTGTGTGTACATATTTCATCATCAAACACGTGTATATAGGAAGATACGTGGAGAGCATGCGGACAAAGTCATTAAAACATGATGACACACACCCATAGCCAAGAAGCCCATCCCGTCGACGTCGGATCCTTGCCCGAACAAATCTAAGGGCAGAAGTTAAGATGTACCGAAAACACGATGTACTGTGGAGCACCAAATAACTCCCGACGAGTTACTTTATCTCATCCCCAAAAGAAGCCAAGATCAACGGTGGAGAGAAGGTGAACTGACATGGACGTAACAGGGGCAGAAGACACTTGTCTGACACGAGCAGCGCCTCAACTACCCGCATTAAACACTCTGAGCAGTGTACGTGTCGATCAGCCCGTGGAACGAACGAGGATGACTCTGCGTGATCAAGCAATGAACGAAGACCTCCGCGTGATGGACACAAAGCACAAGAAGATAAGGTTCCAACAGCCCTCAGAAATGGGTCCCACACTCTAACCCTATAAATACCCCCTCTCCACCAAGAGTGAGGGGATCGGAAAAAATCAGGGAGAGAAGGAGAGAGAAAGATTGTGAGTGTAAGTTTGTCCTTTACAATATACAGACCTATGTAAACTCCAAAGTCACTCGACTATCTTTGTAACCATCAAGTACATAGTGAAACAACAACCCCGTGGATGTAGGCCTTAGTGCTGAACCACGTAAATCGCAGTCTTATTTACATTTCAGCACTTTATATTCGCCTAACGCTCCATGAGTTTTATTTTTATACTTCGTTTTCTTTATCTTCCCCTGCGTAAACGCCCCTCGCGATGTTATTGGATGAGGCTATGATAAACCCGAAGGTTTTAAGCCAAAAAATCAATACAATTGTATTATCCGTGTGAGTCTGTACCTAGAGTGCGAACATTGTTTGTGAACATATTGATGCCTGCGTGATTTATGTGTTCACAGTCTGAACTCTCAAATCCTTCAACTACCTTAAGAGACAATAACTCAATGTAACATAATTACAAGCGGGGCTATATTAGTTGTGTACATTTGCTGTATATTACCAGAAAAGATCACAAAAACATCACGACCACTTGCATGTGCACCGTTTCTAAAATATGTGCCTTCTTAAATCTGACCAAACTCGATGATTAATTATCTACCTCATTTGTTGAGTGCTATTTTAAGTGATAGTCCACATGTTGTGAATTTGATCGATAATGCATCCCGTTCACAAATACTGATACTGCTGATGTAAGGATATATTTGTCGCCTAAATGGGGCAGATTCAGAAGACCGTGCCGTAGATAGAAAGTGGTTAAGAATATTAATTACATCTTAATTTAAAATTTAATTAGTATTTTCCTTTATCTTTTCCACGTAAATCCCCAAACAAATGTTTATTTTTTCTCCATTGGATTCCATTAACCAAAACCAAAAAGTAATCAAACTTTCTGAGGATTCGATCGCTAATTTAGTCCAAGAAAATCCAGTTTAAGAAGTGACACTGATGATGTTATCCCCAAAAAACAGGACGTCCAAAACAAACAGTTAAGAAACGGTATCTACCCACCGTTTGACCCCCACCGTCATTTAATGTCGTTACAAGAAAAACGCGTCGTCGTTGTTGTGGGCCTAGGCGAACAGCATTTGGACCCACCACTGGCTTCATTATATCAATCCAATCTTCTAATATTCTACTAAAAAAACAAGTGAAAAGAGCTCAGTTACAGAGCTTTCATGGCGTTTTCTGTTATCTTAGCTGTTTGAAGATTACAAAAGCACTTTTTATAAGTATTCTGGAGTTTCTTTGGGTTTGCACTTTCTTTTCTTTTTCTTCATGGTGGGGTCTTGTCACTTTGGAAGACAGCCTAATCTAAACAGGCTGGAGATAGCTATTTGAGTTGCCAGAAAAGAAGCTACAACTGACGTTTCTCACACCCAGCATTTGAATCTGGACTGGGGTTTTCTTTATTTTCCAGCTTAAATCATCATTACAGAGGTCAGTTCGTTCACCCCTCCAAAATAGTTATCTTTACCTCATTTTGTTATCATATACAAAAGGAAAGTGTAAGTTTTTTTTCTACATTTAGTTAGTTTGCTTCTCTTTGAACTTTAGTAGTGAAGTGAACTCATTTTATATCTGTTCCATTATGTATACTTCAGATAATAAAAATGGTACGTAGAAATTAAGATTATTGATTTTAACTGGGTTTGGATTCTAGAAGACTTTGATTGTACTAGTTATTGGAGATCTGGGTTTTTTTTTCTGGAAATTTGGGTTCTGGATTTTGAGGATGATGGAGGTGAAACCAGTATGGGTGTCAGTGGTGTTTGTTGTGTTTTTGCTTCATTGCTCAAAAGCTGAATTTGATCCTGTTGATAACTACTTGATTGCATGTGGGTCTTCACAAAATATATCTGTTCAAGGTAGGATTTTTGTTCCCGACTCGAAACAGTCATCATTTGTGTTAAAAACTCAAGGTAATTCAATTACTTCTACTTCTAAATCTAGTGTTCCATCTCCAATATACCAATCTGTTCGGCTTTTCTACGGTCCGTCTTCGTACAGCTTTAAAATCCAGCAGAAGGGACGGCATTGGATCCGTCTCTATTTCAATCCTCGTGCCGATTCTAGCCATGATCTTCAATCCTCAGCAATTACAGTAGTCACGGATGATTATGTGCTTTTGAACAGCTTTAGCTTCAAGAACTACAATGGTTCTGTTCTATTTAAGGAGTATTCAGTCAATGTAACATCTGATTCTTTGACAATTACCTTTATTCCGTCTAATAACTCGGTTGCTTTCGTGAGCGGAATCGAAGTCGTTTCCGTCCCAGACAAGTTGATTCCTGATCAAGCATTGGCTGTAGCCCCTTCACGCCCATTTAATGGTCTCTCAAGTCTTGCTTTTGAAACCGTATATAGGTTAAACATGGGAGGTCCTCTTGTCACCCCTCAGAATGACACCCTCGGTAGAACTTGGGAGAATGATGAAAAGTACCTCCATGTGAATAGCTCTGCTGTGAACTTTTCGGTTAGTCCTGCAACCATTAAATATCCTGCGACTCTCACACCAGAAACTGCACCAAATTGGGTTTATGCAACTGCTGAAACCATGGGTGATGCGAATGTTTCTAATTTGGACTTCAATATGACATGGGTTTTCCCTGTGGATCCAAGCTTTACATATTTTGTGCGGTTACATTTCTGCGATATTGTGAGTCAGTCTATGAATAGCCTTGTGTTCAATCTTTTTGTCAACACTGATATTGCTTTTGGGAGTTTGGATTTGTCATCAATAACTGGTGGAATCGATATACCGTACTACAAGGATTTCGTCTCTAACTCCTCGGATGATGCAGATACTTTAACAGTTAGTGTTGGTCCAGATACTGTGGCCGAAGTCTCTAATGCAATTATAAATGGCCTGGAGATGATGAAGATAAGCAATGATGCTGGTAGTTTGCATGGGTTTTATCCGGTTGGGCACCTTCTTCCTAAATCTTCACAAAAGAAGAAGATGTGGATCATAGTTGGGTCAGTTGTGGGAATTTTTGGTGCTTTGGCAATGATTGTTTTATGTTATTGTTGCATAGTATCTCGCAGATCAAAAACTCCTCACCAGGGTCATCCATGGTTAACACTGCCCCTGTATGGCAATTCACAAACCATGACTAAAGGCTCCACGGTATCTCATAAGAGTGGAACTGCTAGCTGCATTTCTTTGGCCTCGTCAAATCTCGGTCGTTTCTTCATGTTTCAGGAAATTATTGAAGCAACAAATAAGTTCGATGAAAATTTGCTTCTGGGGGTTGGAGGATTCGGCAGGGTTTACAAGGGTACACTAGAAGATGGTTCGTACGTTGCAGTAAAAAGAGGTAACCCACGATCTGAGCAAGGTATAGCTGAGTTTCGAACTGAGATCGAGATGTTATCTAAACTCCGCCATAGACATCTTGTCTCTCTTATTGGCTACTGTGATGAGCGGTCGGAAATGATCCTTGTGTATGAGTACATGGCAAATGGGCCACTCAGAAGCCATCTTTATGGGACTGATCTTCCATCTCTTTCATGGAAGCAGAGGCTTGAGGTTTGTATCGGAGCTGCAAGAGGACTTCATTATCTTCACACTGGAGCAACTCAGAGCATCATTCATCGAGATGTGAAAACTACCAACATTCTCCTGGACGAGAATTTAGTAGCAAAAGTTGCAGATTTTGGTCTATCAAAGACTGGTCCAGCTCTGGATCAAACCCATGTCAGCACAGCAGTTAAGGGTAGTTTTGGTTACCTTGACCCTGAGTACTTCAGGAGACAACAGTTGACAGAGAAATCAGATGTTTACTCATTTGGAGTTGTTTTGATGGAAGTTCTGTGTACGAGACCGGCATTGAATCCCGTTCTTCCAAGGGAGCAGGTTAATATTGCTGAATGGGCAATGCTTTGGCAGAAGAAAGGAATGTTGGATCAGATTATGGATCCCAAATTGACAGGGAAAGTAAATCCGGCATCTCTCAAGAAATTTGGAGAAACAGCCGAGAATTGTTTGGCGGAATACGGTGTGGATCGGCCGACAATGGGAGACGTTTTATGGAATCTTGAATACGCTCTACAGCTTGAGGAAACCTCATCTGCACTCTCAGAACCAGACGATAACAGCACAAACCATATCTTAGGAATTCAATTACAACCCATTGCACCATTCGACAACAGTGTAAGCATGATTGATGGGGTGACTTCAGGAACAGATGATGATGCTGAAGATGTCGCCACCAGTGCAGTGTTTTCACAGTTGGTCAACCCACGTGGGAGATAGGAAAGAAACAAACTCTCACAGGTAACCCAAAAGTTGATAAAAATTCAAACAAATATATTCAGCAGGCATTTGCTGAAGAATGACTCTTGAGAAAAATATTTCTCATTCGGCCATTTTAATCTCGAATTGTTTTCTACCGATAATTATGTTTCGGTTTGTAATATAAGTCCATTGATTGAGGTGGAGAAATGAAACTCAACAGCTGTGGATTGTTTTAGTCATGATGTGAGCTAAGACAGGTTAAATGTTTGTCGTGTGATCTTTCTCCATTTCCTAGATATGTAATGTTTTAGTTATATGTTGTTTTGTTCACAAAATGATACAAGAAAAAATGAAGTAAACAGCTTACTGCTCATATATTCAATTTTTTAAGAAAAAACTTGGATAAATTTAACTTTTGATCACTTTCTAGGCTTGCTGCGTCTGAGATTCTAATTCCTCTGGTTCCAGCTCAATGAAGAACACTGTACAGGGTGCTGTGGCGCCATTACCATCTTGACAAATTATTCATCTTTTTATTATTATTTGGACATACGTGTCTGGAATGATATTGCAGCTGAAATGCTACACCAAGAAAAGTGGTCCTAAAACAAAAATTCTTATACCAGATGCCAAATATCACTCGAGTCTACGCTTTGTAGTGTCGGAAAACACCAAGAAAAGGTATCTTGATGCAGTTATGAATAAGATCTTATAAGATGCTTTAAGCCTTTAATGAATTCTTTTAAGATTCTTTATTGTACTTTTTATAAAATGATGATCCTATACATGGTGAATGAACAAAACTTTTCTACTCTAAAAAGTGGAGAGAATCATGAGAAAAGAAACTACGGCTCAAACTTGGGTTGAAGTTGATATAGGAATTCTGTGGGAAGCTTTGGCCAAGGATTTATGGCTTATCTTGCCTAAAGTAATCCCAAATTTAGTGAAGTACAGTTGCTGGAAGGGAACGGTGGACTTGGTACCCTCATGCTCATCCATTTTGGCTCAGGTTAAGTTTTCTTGCTTTCAATTTCATAGACTAACGTAAAAACAACCGAAAATACTTGTTAAACCAGGGACTAATTCTTGTCTATTGTAAAACAGAGGTGACAAATGCTGCATTCCAAAAGGAAAAGATTGTGGAACTTGATGAGAATGAGTACAGATTTGGTCTAGAAGTGATACAAGGTGGTCACCTGAACCATGGTTTCACTTATTACGCGACTACTTTTAAATTATCAACTGAAATTGGGGTCAAAAAGCAGACTCTAGTCGACATTACGATCACATACGACACTGAGAGAGAGGAGATAGACATGCCATTGCAAACAGCAAAATCAGCATCAACTTTCATGAAGGCTCTCGAAACCTATCTACTTACAGTTTCCATCTAATGTTGAAATTTTCTACTTAGACTGAATTATTTTGCTGATTTTCTTCAACACCTTCTACAACAACAATCAGTTTCAAGACGGAGTTTCCGAATGCAGATTAAATGGTTGGATCTCTCATGATTCTAATACTGATGCTAAATGCAGGATACATTCTAATTTTTCTTATCCAGAACAGTTTGAACTCAGTTGAGCAACATCTATTGTAACTTTCTAATTAGCTTGGATGTGGAAAGTCATGTAACAGATCCGATTTGGGGTTATCATTGATATAAGTCGGGGTTTTCCTGAAAATAACGCAAAATAAACAGCCCCATCATGGATCTGCTACTATAACTTCCAAAGACTTACATTTTTGAGTAATTTACAAGAAATTTTTCAGAGAAACACGTCAGAAGAAAATAAATATAATTTACTCCATTTAAAGATTAAAATCAGCTATAATGAGGACAGCAAAAACTGTAACTCTGACTGAATACATCAGTTGATGTTAGGATATGACAGTACTTAAAGCTCTGTGCAAAAGAAAAGGCCAACGCCAAAGCAACCATACCCACCCAAAAGACAGACAAGGAAATAGTACCTTGTCCAGGAAATAGTTTACTCTGAAGATTTAAGGTTTAGCATTCCTTGTGTAATCAGTGCAAGTCTGGCAGTTGCAGTCTGAAAACCGGCACAAATCACACCCAAAGCAAACACAGGTAGTGCAGCCACTGCATGTTTGAGAACGAGAACAGCCTCTGTACACTCTACGACTTGCTCGCTCTTCGTCATCCTCACAAGATAAGCTGAAGAATAGAAACAGAAAGAATCGCCACTTTATTCAGAATTGAGTTTAAATGGTATGGAGTTATAATGTTATTGATTGTCTATATGATGGGCTATATGTTGTCAAAAGCATTTGTCAATTTTACAAAAAGGAGAAAGAAACCTTTTACTTGGCTAAAAAATAATAAATATAGGACTGCAAATATATCAGGAGGAGGAGCTATGATTAGCTTCGCAGATCTGAATGATAACCATCCCATTAATATCAAATTAGAAAGGTTTACTTTATAAATGACATAACCGGATATAAAAATGATTTCAACTCCCAATTCTCGAAATATATGGAAATTAAATCTCAAAACATTTGACATAGCACCAGTAGATCCACTCAGTAAAACCTATTGGGTAATTTGTCTAAAACAAATAAAAGCAAGTTGAAGAGAACCCAGTAACCAATTCCTTCACCAAGTATAATTAATTAATTTGGAAACGGTAATATGTTTCATCTAAGCATCCATCAAACTCTTCAGATGACCAAGCAGGCATTTCTAGTCTTGTGTAAAGGAGTATTATGTTTCAAGGCTTGCACTCAAAGGAAGAATTACACCAAAAACAACTTGCATTTAGGTAAATATTGAGCAGAACCTAGATGGTAAATTGTGAGAACAAATGAAGGGAAGTAAATTGAAGCATGTCCGGGCAAGCAAGATAATAAGTGTATGGCAATTTTATGCAGAGAAGTAATAGATGTTGCGCCTATTACATAAAAGTTAATCCTATCCATGTTTGAATCTACCACTGACAAAGCAAACTTCCACATTGACAAGGACATAAATCCTTAACGTTTCTTAAACGAAAACCTCCACATTACAAAGTTTCAGGATGATATAACTCATTATGATTTGACAAGGTCATGAAAGAACTTACTTGTCGAATGGAAGGTCTGAACATTTCCAGTTAGCGTCAACCGATGCATCATGGTGAACTCGACACTCTTCCTTGGAAGTTAGATGGAACCTACGCGACTTGTTACACTCAGTACAGCTAACAAACTCATCCCGATGGCAAGGCCGCCCCTTTTTGGATCTTAGGGAGGACTTATTAGTCTCTTTTAGTGCCTGTTCATAGTATTTAAGCAGCACAGTCTTGAACAGAGGAACTTTTGATCCCTTCTTAATGACCCAAACATTACTCTTCCATTTCCTGGCAGTCTCTCGTCCAGAATGCTTTTCAAAAGCCGCAGGCGTCAATTTATCTAGTAGCACAGTAAACATCCATCCATTATAAATATGCCAAAAAAAAAATACATCCATCAAAGGGGACAAACTAATTAAACAATGAGTGGAATTCTCAAATCATATACAAATGGAACAAGAGCAGAAGAAGGAGAAAGTAATGATAAATGCTGATGCAGCATACATGGCAATTAAAGTGTTCATAAACTCAAATTTTCATGAAATTCAAATGAGGTTGCCAAATGTGATCAAGTTTCTATGTAAGATTTTGAGAAAAATTAGATACCTATGGGCATCATAAAATACCTATAATCATGTCCTTAACATCAGTTACAAAGTATTATCCAAACACTCTATCCAAAGCCCTTTAATCATCGAGAAAGTCATGTAAAGAACAGAGAAATCACAAGTCCAGCACAAATAAGTGACAATCATACAGACCATAGACAAATTTCTGCCAGTCGCATTGAGCTTATATTCCATGTGTATAATGGTTATAAAAACACCTTGACCACCAACTTATATGAATACCTCTTAAACTTGAGTAACATCTCCAAGTGATGACTTGAAAAAACAAAAACCTTCACTAGAAATGAACTCAAGTTTTCTGAGTTCTTGCCATGTTATACGCCTCGCCAGGTTTGGCAACTAGGATATAAACTATTCCACATCATTCTAGAAAATGGCTAGAGTAACCAACATGATTTTTCTTGTCTTCACTGCCCTAAATATCCAACCACTAGTCCCTCCCTCCAAAGCAAGAAAAGAAAAGAAGGTATCTTTGTGTCTGCATGGTTTAAAGAAACACACAACTTTACACACATAATGCAACACTAAGCACTAAAACTTGATTGTTTGTTACATAAAATCAAGCTCACCACTTGGACAAATCCACATACATTACATGGATAAACAAATAAGAAAACACTAATCTTCTCTAAAGACAAACCCAGTGAATGTGAAGATCAAATTCTGACCTATGTCTGACTTTGGTACCACACTAGCTAAGTACTAATAATGCACATCAAATAGGTCATGCATTTTTAGAAGAAAAACATAGAAAACCCATAACCCAAAACAAGAATATTTGTACAGAGAAAAAATGAAAAAAAGTAATAATAATAGTATAAAGATCTATAAAAACTGACCCTCCTGACAACCAGAGGTGCATTCACAACTGATTTCGAGATCACCATTAATAAAAACCCTAAGTCTTCCAACAGCATCACCATATCTATGACTAGTACAACCACATGTTACTTCTATATAATCTAATCCTCTCTTCGACCCACTTATCTCATTCAACTCTTCAACACTAAACATTGATGAAGCAGCAGAAACACACTCTTTCTCTACACTATCACCCATCTTCTTTAGTTTTCTCTCTTATGGATTTTATCAAAATGAGATTTATATATAAGAAGAAAAAAGACGGACAAAAAAATCTAACTCCTTTAATAACTCAACACAAACAAAATCTAAGAAATGGTTTTAATAGATGAATAAAAATGGTTTTTTTTTCCTCTTCATTTCATAGCTGCAAAACGTCTGTCTTTCTTCATAAATGCGAACCCATCAGAGAAGAAGAAGAAAAAATCTCAAAATACACGCATCTCCTCCGAGGGATCTGGTAAGAGAGAGAGAGGAGGAGGAGGGGAGATTGGAAAACGTGGATGTGAGATAAATATAGATGATGATACAAAAGAGAAAAAGAAAAGGAAGGGGTAAAATCGGTATAATAGGAGCAAAAGGCTAGTTGGAGAGTTGGGATTATTTAGCTGGATATTTTTCATAGAGTCAGACAGAGAGAGATGCTTGCATGACAGAGGGAGTGAGTGACATTGTAGTGAAAGAAGTCTGACGAGGTTTGTTTGTTTTTGATAAGTTAACCGTACTTGTACCCTTTAGTAATTTTGAATCAAATATCACCTTAATTGATTGAGGTATTTGTTGTTTAAAAATCGGTTTTTTGATATATCCTTTTCTACACAGTTCACTCATGTATGTATCAAAGTCATGGCATGGGGGCATGCACTTTAGCCTGTTTCTCACTTTTTGTTTCTGAAAAAAAAAAAATCAATAATAATAATCATTCACCCATTTATCCCACCACCAAATCTGACCTACCACCACACCCTTTACCCAATAGGTGAAGGCCACGTATTTCTTTTATACAATACTATCTTTTCTCTTTATTTCCGGTCCACATATATACATTGGACGTTATTTTTGTAAATAAAAATCAAACAACAAGGAGTTAATATTTTGGGGATATGTTTTTCTTACGAAGTTTTATATACCAACCAAAAATGAACGTATTCCGAGAAGTATAGCACCAACATCTACTACTTCAAAGATGAGGCGTTGAAAATCAACGAATATTTGGGTATTAAAATTAAGCCCGGTCGATTGTATGGTTTATAATTTCGGTATGTACTTAAATTTGGTGGGCGTGTGGAGCTTTGTAAGAGGAACATACCTCCAAAATATTAGCTTTGAATCCGTTGTCGTTCGATTTTTATTCATAAAAAATGACGTCCAACGTGTGAGATAGTGTGAGAATAAAAGTGTGAATGGTTCATTCCTCTATAAAAATAAGGACAGTCCCTTCACATTTTTATTCTCACACTATCTCACATTTTGGACGTTTTTCTTTTTGAATAAAAATCAAATAATATCTTATTTGAAGTTAATATTTTAGGGATATATTTCTCCTAAAAAGCTCTACATACCTACTAAAAATGAGTGCATTCCGAAATAATAAACCTCACAATTTACCGGTATCAATTTCAGCGATTAAAAACTTATTGATTTTCAAACTAGTAGATGATGGTGTTATACGTCTCAGAAATATTCTCATTTTTTGCAGGAATATAGATCTTTGTAAGAGAAACATATTCATAAAATATTAGTTTCAACTCGGTCACCGTTTGGTTTTTATTAACAAAAATTATGTCAATAGCGTGAGATGGTTTGAGAATAAAAGTGTGAGGGCATCCTTCCTCTATAAAAATTAAGTATTCTTGTGTTGTCTTGTTCTGTTTCCGTACGAGTAACTTGTAATTAGTATATTTATTTGTATTTTGTTTCTGATTTTTTCTTATTTTGACGTTCTTTTTCTTGTAGATAATCATGTAATTGGCGATTTGAATTGCATGGAATGTGATATGATTGTTTATCAAAACAAAGAGGAAAACAAAGCAAACAAAAAATGCCAAAATATTTTGAGCTTTCACACGTGCATACGAAAATGCTTTGCACCCCCAAATTTTCTCCATGAAGTGTCGCTCTCCTATGGTCCAAAGCATTCAGTCCATGATCCATTGTGAGTCCTAAAAGATTCATGGTTTTCCAGATGTGGGGTTTTGATGCAGGACACGCCATTAGGGTGTGTGTGTGTGGGGGGGGTGTTTGAATGATCGGGATATATAACAGGGTCGACATAGATAATACACTTTAATCTCTAACCGTTATCAACTGGTGGTGGTAGTAAATGGTCAGACACTATGGTATGAAAACTAGTTTATGAGTTAAGTCCATTTTTCTATTTGGTTCTTTGTGAGAGTAAACACTATAAAACGGGGTGTAGTCTAACAAATTTATTTCTTTCGAAATAAATTACAAGCGTTGATGGTGGATTTTTGACGAAGGTTAGATTCGTAAAATCACATTGGAACATCAGAAATTCGTGTATTCACGTTCCGCAAGAGAAGTGTGAACTGCGGTTCTGTAACCTCATCAAACGTAATAATATATGACGACAATATTAGGGTTTCTGAAGTAGATATTTTAATATTCCATATATTAATCTAAAAGACTCAACATCTTTTTCTGAATTCGGAATTCATCATGATGACTACTGACTCATATTTGCATCAATTAAATGCTCCTAAAAAGATTGTATGCTAGTATAGAGCGACTAATTAATTGTTATATTCACCGGTTGAATTCCTAGAAAAAATACACTAATTAAACCCTAATATTTACTTACTTCAATTCATGGCTTTTCTCAGCTCAATTCCATGGATTAGTATATGGATATTCACCTTTCGGGCATAAAGGGTACCACGAGTAAGCCCCGAGTAAAAGGCACGAATATATTTAGTAATAATGCTCAAATGAGCATCCAAAGATATGGAAGAACAAGGATATGGAAGTTGAATCAAATAAGGAGAAGAAAGAGAGAGAAATAATAATAAAAAAAGGAAAACCATGGGGGTGGGCCCACACGGCTGTCCATGCTGCCGGTTTTGATCGGTCCCCACTCCTCTTTCCTTTTTAGGGTTTCCTCTTTCAAGGACTTCCTCTTTTGATCAAAAACTCATGATTTCCATATTCTGCCAAATATTGCTACATGGATCATATGGTTTGCAAAGCAAGTGGTCCTGCAACCACTGACCCATAAAAAATATTAGAAAAATATATTTTTTTAATATTTTCATATACTGGTCTTTCAAGCAATTTAAGAGTTTCAGCCGGACAATTCTTCATAAAAGTATGAAATAATGCTCGATGGACCATCAGAAAGTACCGAAATTTTCAGGATTGGTCCGCGGACGACATGACGACATGGGCGCACCTCCATAGCCGGTCAGGGTCAGTCCTTTGACTTCCAAAATCCGGTCTCACCTCCATCACTGATTAATGACCTAATTAATCTTCTGGAGTTCATATTTGGTTCAAACTCTCTCCAAATACTTAGAATTTGATCCATGCACCATCAGATGGTCCCACTACCACCAAGAGTCGTTTTTACACCCTTGGTCGCTTTCTTTTCCTTCCATAATTAGGTTTTACTACCTAATGCTCAGTAAACCACTATTTTAATTATGATTAAATACTGATTAATCATCCATTATTAATTGCTCTGCAACAGAGTTTGGTAAATGCTCAGCTAAGCATCTGGACGCCACATGGTCGGTTCATCACCGCCCATGGCTGGTCCCTCTCTCAGCTCAATGATTGATGAATCATCCATCTGCCAAAATTAGGGTTTGTAACCTAATGCTTTGCAAAGCATAATTCTGAATAGGTTCAAATACCGATATTTTTATAGTGATCCAGCAATTAATATTTTAATTAATTAATATTCGGTTCAATTATCAATATTATTGAATAATGATTATTACATGAAACTAGTTGGAAGCCTAACAAGCTAAGCTCCAACGACATACTACTACATTAATTGAACAGGTTGTTGTGCTAGCCTACCAGCGAGCCTCAAGGTTAACCTAGCCAAAGGAGCCGAACCGGATGGGGGGCTGAGATTGTGTCACAAGGGGGGCAAACTAACTGTACCTTCCATGTTAATTTTTGCAATATTACGCCATTGGGGGATTGAACCTGTGACCTCCTGGAACGCATGAAACTTTGGGGAACGAGGATGACCAGCTGAGCTAGGTGCCCGTTCTTTATCAATATTTAACTAATATCTTATTGATTGAACTACCAATTGCTCAGCAAAGCAATTTTCTCATGTTGATTCAACCATCAATATTCGAGAAGTAATATTTTCATGCTGACTCAGCTATCAGCATTTTATTGGTTTATCAACCAATACTCAATTGGTCCATCAAGCAACATTTCGTTCATCAGTCAACCCTTTTTAGTATTATAATCTTTCTGCTTATCATTCGACTTACTCATGACATGTGTATCGAAGATGAACCTTCGATCATTCAACAATTATATTTTTCATATGACTTCTTTTCAGACATATCATAATGGTTTATGATCGATCTAGCAATCTCATTAAACCTATGTTTATCAATCCAAGTCATTCAACTATCATTGTTGCTTCAGCTAGCACAATGATATGCCACAATCATCAGTGACCTAATTTAACTTTCATAGTCCAAAAAGCGTATTAATGTCTCAAAAGACACTTCAGTCTTCGTCCATCACAACCTTGAATTACAAACTATATTCAATTCATCAGTCAAGACTCATGGTTTGACTAGGTCAACTGTTGACCACATAAAATACGTCTGCAAAGCATACTTTCACATGAGACGTCAATTCAGGTCACGTGGGGGGATATTCACTAGGGTTTTGGTCTGGCGGCCTATAACACGTGCAATGTGCAGTACGTCCACGATGAGAAATATGAGTAAGTCGTGCTGGCAGTTGAAGGAGTAAACAGAATAGTGGATGGTCAATCAACAAAGTCTTCCACGCAAAGTGAAAGTGGTTTACGCAAGTCCTTCCACTTCCCCATTCGTCCACGCTTCTTCAATTGTCATCACTTACATGATATTAATGTGTTGCAATAAATAGGTTCCTCAACATATGATTTGACAATCAAGACTGATAAGACAACTGAACGGAGTAAGACTCAACACACAACCGTAGATTATCAATCATTTACAGATAAAATCAACACATCACATCATCAATTGATTAAATTCCATCTGGATTGGCCATTGTCTTGGTTTAGGATAGAGTCTTACAGATTGGTCGTTCGAACTCAAAGTACTCCCGTGCAATACATTTGTTTAAAGATTCAGACAATTTGCTTCATCGATCACTTGCCTACTCCACCGCTTGTTACCAGAAAACCAGCAAACCGTCTTTACCAGCGAACAATAAGGTATCTGAATACTAGCTTGGGAACCAATTTATTTTATTTTTTTTTGAAAATAATAAGGTATTTTTTTGTGAAGCAAAGAAATTTTGATTCCGACTTTTGTGAAAGATTTCTTATTGTGTTTGCCCAATATGCTTCCCTTTGTAGACATGAACGAGTAGTTGGTGTTAAACACTCTAAACGACAATTGATTTCCTATATTAGAAAATAAACTATAAGAAACCCTAGATGGTAAGGTAAAAAGAAAACAACAACAAAAAAGGTGAAAAATCACCCACTACTTCACATGAAGTAGATATTAAAGGTGGATAAAATCTGTAAAAATTCGCTCCTCTAATAGGTCATTTTTAGGCAAACTAACTCGTTGGTGATTCCTTATAGCCCTTGTACTGAGGAATGAGGAAGAGGTGAAATCTTTAAAGGATATTTAATTCCTCATGTTAGTATTTTGGTTTCAGATTTTGTAATACTAATAAATATTTAGCTCATTTTCTTTTGTGATTAGTTTGGGTTTGTTTTACAAAGAACTTGCAATAATACTTCACATATCGGCTGACATTGAAATTATTACTTGTGGTAAGGATGTAGATATTGTTGGTGAGGTATTAGATAATGGGATTGAGGTAGGTGATGCATATTCTAAATAAGAAAAATATGAATCAAAGAAAAAGGATGTTAATGAAAGTTGTTTTGGCTTAGTATCTGAAACATCAACATATGCGGAAAAACATTTCATGAAAATTAATATCCTTAAAAATAAATGACCTTTTTGTTTGTACGTAATAGATATGATAACATTTGTATCCATAAGGATAACCAAGAAAAACATAAGGAATAGATTGAGAATGAAATTTATGTTTTCGTTGTCAGGCACAATATAAACACCCAAAATACGAAGACAATGATAGTTTGGAGGAGTTTGAAGTAACATTTCATGTGGGAATTTATTTTCCCAATATTAGTGTAGGATTTTTTATTATTATTATTATAAGAGTGTGTTTGGCACCGACGGAATTGAGGGTGGAGTGGAGTTGGGGGAGGTAGTCCAATTTAGTAGTGTTTGGCGTATCCTTTTTAGGAAGGATTTCAATTTCCCATCATTCCAATTTTCTTCATCCGATGGAAATAAAGTTGACAGCTTAGACATCGTATTTCCAACTCCTCCCTTTATTTTCCATCCTCTACTCTTTTCTCCCATTTTTCTTTCCTTTTTTTTTGTCTTGTCTCTGAAAACCTCCGCCATAGAGAAGCTAATCAAATCATAAATCTCATTTTTTTCAAACATCATGAACAATCAATATCGTTCTTTCTCCCGTGTATCCTTATTCATCATCTTTTTACGAATTTATCAACCCCTAAATTTTTTCTGAACCAAGAAATCGTGGTTAGTAAATATACATCTTGGGTTTGTACAAATATGGATCTGATTAACTTTTTTTATGATCTGGAAACATATTTGATGTTGGTTCTGCGAGAAATCGATATTAAACAAAATCACAGAAACCCTAAAAAGAAAAAAAAAAGGATTTTTATTTTGAGTTGTTTGATAATACCTGATTAGGTTTGATGATTTGAAAGTGTTCAAGATCTATTTATGATTAATGTTTCTCTTTGTTTTTCTGTACAAAGATCAATTTGATTTTCTGATTTGATATGATTTCAGTATGGAAGGATATAAATATATTCTATCCATTAAGCTTTGATGCCAAACATCATATATCCGACTGGAGGCAGTTGAATTTTTGGGTGGTTGGATTTCCAGGTAGTTCCAACTACCTAGAAATCTAACTCCACTGGTGCCAAATGAGCCCTAAATGCAGTAGTGAGGATGCATTCACTCCAAAACTGAATAGGTAGCGAAGGTTGGAAACACAAAGTTCTAGTGACGTCCAAAAGATGGCGATGCTTGTGCTCCACGACGTTATTTTTCTATGACGTTGCGATGCAGGAGTGCTGATGAATAATTCTATTTGTATGAAACCATTCTCGTAACTCACATTGTGAAACTTCAGTCCCACTATCGGACCGAAAACATTGTAAGGTTAGAAGAACAAAGGTCGGAGACATGTTTGTATAATTCAAATCGTTTGCGTATATTGATTCATATTGTAGAAATATTTCAAAACTTTTAGAGTTTCGGACTTGGTTTTCATTAGGAATACCCAATTCCAACGTGTACAAACATCCACAATAGTTAGGAAATAACGTGAACCATTTAAAGAGGTGGTGCAAAATGGACCCCAAATATCGCAATGGATTAAAGGTGTAGAACTAAAATAAATACTTCCATTAAATTTTAAACGTTATTGTTTTGCCCTGGGGCATATATCACAACTATGCTTGAAACTAGAAACGATGCATGGTGTTAGAGCATAGCTCGGTTGAACCCACCAAGCGTTGATATGTCAAGTTTGGTTGTCATATTTTAGTGAATCAAAACTCATTTAAAGAGTCGCTTGATTATATGCTAGAGTCAACTTCGTATAGGTTACCTAGAAAGTTACTAGGATATGAGACTTACAAGTATTACGTGAAGACTTGAAGAATGTGAAGAAGTAAAGAGCTACATCGACGACATCATCCTTCCTCTTGAGGTTAGTAATATTTGACTTGAACTGTTTCATTCCTAACATATCTCTCAAGTCGTGCATATTGAAAACATAACTGCGAAGCTGTGTATATTATACTCTAGTTAGACATAGTATTAAGGAATTACAATACGAAGTATAACGTCTATCTTTTGAACTCGTATATAAGATACTGACTTAATCGTAAGAACGCTATTGTGATTATGTATGGGTATGGGTGAAGATTTCGTCCTAGCAAAAAAGTTTTACATTCGTTTAAAGGAAGTAAATTCATAAACTTGTTTTGTGAATCAAAAGGGAAATCGCTAGGATTATTGGTATCGTTATTCATTGCAAATCTTTTGAATTACCTGAAAATGCGGGGGTCTAACAACCTCACCCAATATTTCGATTAGCAATCTGTATTGACTAACTCCAATATACTTTCAAGAGAATCAACTAAACAGTTAGACTCAATCTTAAGAAAGATATATCAAAGAGTTAATATCTCAATTTCTCGATTCAATCCTTACTCAAGCAAACAGTATCAGCGAGTCTAATTGAATACAAGAGAAAGAACTTGGATGGTATCCAAGGATCAATCAATTTCAATCAACAACCAAAGGTTGGATTTCACAATTGATCGATACAACGCACAACCTGTGATATTTCTATTATATAACAAAATATAATGCGGAAAAGAAATAACACAGACACCAAAAATTTTGTTAACGAGGAAACCGCAAATGCAGAAAAACCCCGGGACCTAGTCCAGATTGAACACACACTGTTCCGCTAAAGACACTAGCCTAATACAAACTAACTTCAATCTGGACTGTAGTTGAACCCCGATCAATCTCACACTGATCCAAGGTACAGTTGCGCTCCTTTAAGTCTTTAACCTACAGGGTCTCGAGAAGAAACCTAAGGTTAAAGGAGAATCGACTCTAGATAAAACAACTAGTATCACACAGGAGGTGTGGGGATTAGTTTTTCCAGTTGCTAGAGTTATTCTTTATATAGTTTTCAAATCAGGGTTTGCAACCAATGTTAGCTTAGTAACAAAGCATTCAATATCCATCGTTAGATGAAAACCTGATTAGATTCAAGCTAATATCTTTCAACCGTTAGATCGAATCTTAGCTTGTCATACACAAATGAAATGTATTTTATTTAGGTTTGAGTAACCGTACCTAAACGTATACACTTAGTTGGTTCACAACAGTTAACCAAATGGTTAGCCATATGAGCACTTTCATATCAACCATATTCATCTCCACCACAAATAGTTCTAATGACTTCAAAAGAACTAGTTAAAGAGTTTTTCAATTGCTTAGATCTTTTGGAAGACACAATTGAAACAAAATCGGTTTGATTCACTTGAATCGATTCATGAACATTATAGCCACGGTTTGCAAAGATTGCATTCCTTATAATTTAAATGTTTAAGTTCATGAACTGACCGATTTGATAAAGTAACCAGCTTAAGTGTGCGTATTGGTTTTGGTTTCCAACCTCAGCAGAAATTATCGGGTAGAAAACTTCCGTCAGTATGTGTATGGGTACGCATACTTAAGGTGACTGGTTAAGAGTTTGTCAATTCCCAAACTGAGCAGATATTCATGGACGTGAACTTCCGCCAGTATGCGTACCCGTACACTTGGTTCCCGGTTCATGGATTTATACACTAATGTGCGAACACACTATATATGCTTATATCCAAAGATGGTTACATAATATCAACTCTACATTTCAATCATTGAAACATTCTTAGAGGATGTTATATATTTTTTATTCACAATCTATTTTTTTTATCAAAGCGATTTTCAAGATATTTAAATATCAACATGACTTTCGTCATGAGTAAAGATGAACTTGGCTAAAGCGAAAGCTTACCAACGCATATTTCGAGAAATAGATAGGCGAGTTAAACTCCGCTCGAAATAGAAAATGTGTATAATTGATATCTATATACTTATACGACTTTTGTCTCGAGTGGGAGATAGAGTAGATAGACTTTTGAGTGATAGATAAGTTCAAGTCTCCACATACCTTTTAGTCGATGAAGTTCCACTGGTTCCTTGAGTAGTTGTTCGTCTTCATATGATGATCGCGGTGGAGTCTAGAGCTCAACTACACTTAACTATCCTAGTCCGAGACTTTAGCTATAAGTAGAATATAAATCAAGACATATAGTTTTGACAACTAAATTTGACAAACAATCTTGAGATAACAACACTTGCGAGTTCGACCGAGCAATGCTCTAACAATCTCCCCCTTTGTCAATTTTAGTGACAAAACTATCAATACACATGGATTACAAATAAGTAAAACTTTGTAGCTTCTCGTCCACATGCATGATCTCCTTGGTTCTTCAACATTACTTGAAATCTTCATCACTTCCAAGTACTCCCATGATTCCATAGATGTTCATTTCAGCATCATAGTCGTTGAAGATTCGTAGCCATAACAACGAGAAAACAAAAGCACTCAATCATTGTTATACAATGTCATAGTATTATTACACAACATCAAAGTTCAATTGTATCACAACTTTGACAAAAATACTATGGTGATATGTATCACTCCCCCTTAGTAAATAATTTCATCTCAACATGAAAACCACTCCCCCTTACATAATGATCCGAAAACCATATGTATTTGTAGTGTGAACTACACATTAATTCTCCCCCTTTTTGTCAAAAAAATTGGCAAAGGTACGAAAACCAGTGGGATCCTAATGAAATTTCCATGAATATGCTTCAAGACCAAAGAAAAGCACATATCAACTTGTTTAGATGCAATCATAAAGCCGAAGCTAAATGCATTCATCAAGGAGTTTATAAAGATACAAGATAACCCCTTGTTGATGGTGGTTTTTAGCTTAGGGTTAAAATCGTAAAACCTTGCATCGGATGTGACGTCACTCTGCAAGGAAGCGGTGTTGTGAGTGCTAATCTCTCCACCGACATATTTATTGAGCCGCTCAACATACTTTTATCCATAACACTCTTTAAATTTCGGCACCTCACAATACGAGACTCACTGAGTACTTTCCTGTGCTATGTTACCCAACAGAACCCTTAATCGGTATGGCATGAAGGATTTATGTTCACTCGCAGCGGAGTAGCATGAACCTCCAAGTACCAAAGTTAAGGAAATTGCACGAAATGCTCAGACAGAAAGCACACTGCATTTTGTAGATAAAGATTTTGTGTGGCAGCATACAAAATCCAGCTAATTATTGTGATAACTCGCAAAGAACTCATAAACCCAACTAATTTGCAAATTAGGGTTTCGCGCCTCGCGCAGTATACTGGACCCCGTTGGTCGAAACCATGCTTAAACAAGCTAGGCAACCAAATCCGCCACAGTGCGCTAAAAGTGCGGCCGCGCCCTAGCATGCCGGTCCTCTTCCCGTCGACCAATTAGGTCGCTTCAAACCTGCCACGGCCTCAAAAAGGTCGCCATGATAAGTTGGCTTCCCAAAACACGCCAGCTTCCCAAAAACGCGCTAGCTTCCCAAAAAACGCCATCATGTCGCACGCGCATGCGGTACATGCCAGGCGCGCATGCCATATGCACTTATCAGACGCGCTTGCCAGACGTGCATGCCAGACGCGCTTACCAGACGCGCATGCCAGACGCGCTTGCCAGACGCGCTTCCCAGACGCGCTTCCCAGACGCGCATGCCAGCGCCACTTACAACACCACGGCCACTGGCAGACCATCATGCCACGGCTACTAGCACGTCGCTATGTCACGACCACTGACGTGCCACCATGCCACAACTACTAGCACATCGCTATGCCACGTCCACTGGCATACCACCATGCCACAACTACTAGCACGTCGTTGTGCCACGGCCACTGGCATGCCACCATGCCACAACTACTAGCACGTCGCTATTCCACGGCTACTGGCATGCCACCATGCCACAACTACTAGCCAAAACGAGCCTAGCATCAGATATGCTATTTACCTACGGCAAGCCTCTCAATTTTAACTTGCCAAACGTAGCAAAGTGCTACATGTTTTCCACGAAAACTCTCGAGACATCAAAACATGTCACAAACTGGGGGATACTCATCAGGGTATTGGTCTGGCGGTTTACAACGTGCGGCGTGCAATACGCCCGTCACAAGAAAGTGTCATAAAGCGGGGCGGTTAGTAATGGCAAAAAGTAATGGTGAAAACGTATCCTTCATTACGGAAACATCAATTCCAGGAGTTACTCGTTACTCATTTCTTCCATTACTCAAACGTTCCCGCTTATACGAGACCAGGGTACTTTTTATTGCGACTTGTATAAATAGGTCTCACCTATTTCCACAAGACAACAAGTTTTTGGTCAGGAGAATAATACACATCCAGAAATCACCTGGTAGCTTTCCATTCAGCTCGCTAGTTCAACTTTCGGATACAAGTCGCAAAACACCCACACTTCCAGAATCAACTTTCTGGCCTCAACACTTTCTTCGCTTCCCTCCCTAAGACCAACCCTTCTCCTTCACTTTGTGACCGAAACAAGCCTGGAACGACCATTTCTTGGTTTAGGCCAGGATTGTACAGATTGATCTCTCGAATCAAAAGTACTCCCGTGCAGTACATTGTTTTGGGTTTATATTTGTTTCTCACCCGCACTCACACGAAATTACCGAAATTAGCATAAACGGTTTTAACCCACAAACACCCCTATAAAATTCCACAGTCGCACTCCCCACAAAGATATGGAAATTAAGCCCAAGGTCAAAAAGAACTCTCCCCCATAAAATGTCATTCCCGAAAGAACAACAAGAGCGACCTTACTTTTACGAGAAAAGAATGATTTATTTGGACACCAAAAATCACAAAAGGAAATGATTTTTTATCCAAAAAATCTCAACTAAACTAACCACAAGAAAGCCCATGATTAATTTAATCGGAATACTCAACCAAATTAACCACAAAAGAATTCATGAATAATCTAGTTGGAAATGCTCACATAAGAGTGAAAAAGCGGGGGTCTAACAACACCACCCAATATTTCGCTTAGCAATCTGTATGGACTAACTCCGAAATACTTTGCTAGAGAATCAACTAGACAATCAGACTCAATCTAGATAAAAGTATCTCAAGGAGTTAATATCTCTCTCTTGATTTGATTTTTACTCAAGCTAAAATCAATAGAGAGTCTTTATCAAATACAAGGAATAACTTGGACGGTACCAAAGACCAATGTCCAAGGATCAATCAATATCAATCAACAACCAAAGGTTGGATTTCCAATTGATGTTCACGAACGCACAACCTGTATTATTTCAATTATATAAAATATAATGCGGAAAAGAAATAACACAGACACCAGAAGTTTTGTTAACGAGGAAACCGCAAATGCAGAAAAACCCCGGGACCTAGTCCAGATTGAATACACAATGTATTAAGCCGCTACAGACACTATCCTACTCCAAGATAACTTCGGACTGGACTATAGTTGAACCCCAATCAGTCTCCCACCGATCCAAGGTACAGTTGTACTCCTACGCCTCTGATCCTAGCAGGATACTGCGCACTTGATTCCCTTAGATGATCTCACCCACAACCAAGAGTTGCTGCAACCCAAAATCGCAGACTTGATAATAAAAAAATCTGTCTCACACAGAAAAGTCTATCAAAGGATAAATCTTCCTCCCACAGATAAACCCTAGGTTTTGTTCCGTCTTAAGATATGAAATCAAGGTGAACAGGAACCAATTGATAATCCGGTCTTATATTCCCGAAGAACAGCCTAGATTAATCAATCACCTCTCTACAATCCTTCCTGACTACACAGGCGGTTTGTCGAGGAATCACAAACAGTGAGACGAAGATGTTTGTGACTTATTTATCTTGCCTATCGGAGAACTCTCACGATCTCAAGCCAATCAAAGATTGTACTCGTACGATAGAAGATGCAAGATAAGATCACATAACTACGATAAAAGTAGTATCGGTCTGGCTTCACAATCCCAATGAAATCTTTAAGTCGTTAACCTGGTTTTAGAGAAGAAAACGAAAGGTTAAAGGAGAATCGACTCTAGCGAGCGCACTAGTATCACACAGACGTGTGGGGATTAGTTTTGCACAATGCTAGATGTCTCCTTTATATAGTCTTCAAATCAGGGTTTTTCCTTAGTTACAAAGCAATCCATATTCACCGTTAGATGAAAACCTGATTTAGATTCAAGCTAATATTTCTCAACTGTTAGATTGAAAACTTAGCTTGTCACACACACTTGGGTAGACGTTTACTAGGTTTGTGAAAAGCATGCCCAAACGTGTACGCGTATGTTGGTTCAACATATGATTACAGATTTTTTGATTGTTGTCATAGATAGTGATAAAAGGATTCGTTTCATACTTGTGAAGGAAATGGAATTTTTAGATTTAATAAAAATATATATACAAAAATATTAACAATGGTGAGAGGAACTGGGACTAATTATTCGGCCAATCTTCATAAAATAGGGCTCAATGAATTATTCTCGACAATAATCGCTCAAAATATAAGTTATATGGACTCTTATTTTGCCAAAGTAGATTCTCAAAAAATTGATTGTAAATGTTAAGCATGGAACATAAAATCACCTAAGATAAGCATGACCCATCTAATCAAATAACACCCAATTTAATCAAATCATATTTCAATTAATTTTTAATGCAAAAGTCTTAAAAAGAATTAATTAAATTACCCATGTATGAAGCTCGGCCTCCTCCGTCATCCCAGTGTTGGGGTTTAACTCATCATAGTAAAAATGCTCTCAAAATAATTATTTATGGCTCAAAAATGGTTCACAGTGATGAAATAAAGAGAAAATGATGAAAATCGGGTGTTTGGAACGTTTATAATTGTTGCAAACACCGTTATAAAGAACGATAAAAGAATACTGCTGTTGTCTGCGTAGCTGACTACGACCCACAAGAACTGGTCGTTGTCATTGTTGAAGAACGACGGTTTTTGGCTGTCTGTTCTTCGTGTTCTTCATCTTCATTAATGGCAGCAGCAGCAGCAACAGAGAAAAATGGTGGATTCTTCCTCTGCAGCGCTCTCCTCTCTACTCCCAACTCTCGACCTCCAACTCTCCACACCTTTCCTAATCGACCCAACATGCCTTTTTATACTCGACAAGCATTGAAATATTTCGAGTTAACTCCATATAATTTCTCTTCAAAACTGGCAGATACGAGAATATTTTCTTTCTCTTCTTTGCGTCTTCTAAGCTGTCTTTCCTTTTTTATCCTGATTTGGTAGGGACGAATTTTGTTGAGTAAAGAAGAAAATCTTGTCCCATGCAATACGCATCGAATCAAATATTCGATGAAATATTTCTTCTTTACTGCAGTTCCCTGTTGAGCTCCGTTTCACTCGATCCAGCCCAATTCAGTTGATCCAATTGATTAAACTAACGCTGTTTTGCTCTACCAAATCCATCCCAAATGATTTACATTGTTGAATCTCTTTAAAACTGCCCGAGAGTTCGAATCCAAAATTCATGCAGACGTGAAAGAATTTCCCGCCAAATTCGATTATTTGAAATGTGAAGAAGAAAGGGGGCGCCCCTATCCGACGGTGAGAGTCCGAATAACACGTGTCCTCCGGGGCTTTTACCAACTTTTCGAGCCGAATTTTCCAAAAAATGTTTATTTTCCAAAGGTGCCTACAAACACATAAAACACCAAAATTAGTACAAACTCGAGTGCAAACAATATATAGTATTGAGATCAAATTAAACACAAAAATGTGTCTATCAAATACCCCCAAACTTATTATTTGCTAGTCCTCGAGCAAAACTAATAAAAAATAAATAAAACCGAGTTAATCTCGGGAGGGCTTACCAGAGGTGTGCCCACAAAACCATTACTCCAGACCCTAGCTTATCTATGCAGAACATTGGAAGGCACTAAAGAATCTCCTTGGTTGGCTTACAATCACTGACTACAGGAGGAAGTACCCTGATGCGAAATTCCAATTGTTGTACACGAGTTTACACTCAAGCATACTAAAATTCATATAAAGTGACAGAGCTCTACTCAGATAGTTGCACTATAGACATCATATTCGGAGTCAAACTAATCATATGGATAGAAAAAGGAGATGAAAATAGAAAAATGTAGATGGTTTTGATGTTAACCAAATGATCGATGTTTCACATATCTGTCTGAAGGACACTACCAGAATGAACCTATCCTAATGGACTGAGATACCGGTCTGACTAATATCAACACAACTGGCATATACAAGGGAACCAATGGTCAATAACTTAAATCTAGATCAACAAACTGGAAAATACAAGGGAACCAGCAGTTGACTACACAGAACAATAACCTTTTTTTTAACTTAACGGCATGAATAGATCTTTTTGATCCAAGCGCATGCTTCTTGTCAGCAGATTACACGATAGTTCCCACGGGTCCTGCATTCCACGCTTGCTTAGGCGACGGAAACAGGAAGAACACAAGCATATTGCTATCCAAGTGTTAATAATTATTCCGATTGGTCTAACTGGTCCGGTCTTTTTTTTTTAGTAACTCAGTCACTCTAATTCACCCTAGCAGTGGTAACAACTTGAATCGTGTGCCCCACCTAATCACTTAGAGAAACATAGTTTAAAATGAAAAAATAAAATAAGAATAGAAGTGAAAAGGACTCAACGAGATACGGTGAAACTATCATGTTATTACTAACACCTGAGCTCTGTGATTTTATGACTAAACTCTTTCGATGTTTCCATCTAATCAGATTGGTTCCTCAACTCCTATAACCAATATGTTCCCATCGACTTAGATTGGTTAGTGCAAACCTTAATAGGAATAAACTTCTAGGCTCTGGAGTTTACAAATTGCAACTAAAAAGTTTCTCCCACACCCCCAAACTTAAATCTAACATTGTCCTCAATGTTTTAAAGATGAAACTAAAAGCATGAACAAGGAGAAACTGTTACCATTTGAAGCGAAAGAGTTAAGGAAAGATATTACCGTGTTGCATGAGCATGGGATACCTCCCAAGAAGTGTTAAGTTTAAAGTCTTCAGCCAGACTTAGGAAAGGATTAGTCAACTCGAACCATAAAGTAACAGTCGAAATAACTGTGGGTCTTCAAAACTAAATAGAGATGACCAAAGGAAACTGCAATGAACCAAGAAAGTGAACAAGACTAGCATGCCCTTACTTAGTTTCCTGATTAAGAAATTTATATCTAATTGTGGTTCAGGTTCAGGTTCTACTAAAGGGTCTAAATAGAAAATTTTCATTGGCTGCGTTTCTTCATAGGTGGGATCCGAATCATTAGGTCCTAGAGTCTGGAAAAACTCAAATATGATCTTAGAAGCGCACAATAACCTAAATAACTGAGGATCCTCTAAGTCAATAAGATTTGACTTACATAATTGACCACAATGAGAGTAGTGGTCATTCTTAAGCAAATGTGTCGATTCTATTTTCCTAAAGCATTTAGGTTTAGTCTCACAACTTAATATTCGACACATTTGGAATATAAACGTTCCCACAGTTGGAAGAAAACTATTTGGTGGGAAAACAAAGTCAATCTGGGGATCATATCCTGGGCAAAACACATCAACCAGAGGATGGGTTTCTAACGACTGAACTTCTTCCTGGACATCATTAGGTTCGGAAAACGAGTATGAAGGTAATCTTGTAAAATTGTCGAGGAAGAGATATCAAGTCCTAAGTGAAGGGACCTTCTGAGAGTTAAAGGTAAGGCACTAGGAAGGTGATAATAACCCCCAAACTTAGAGTTTTCAGGGTCTCTAGATAGACTAGTTACAATCTCCCTAATTTCTAGATCATTGGAATCCTGAAAATAGTCAATTGCTCCTTCGAGGTTATACTCAAGCGACGCATCCTTACTCATATTTAATAGCTCTACGAGTTCATTTTATTCGTCTAAGACTATTGTTTCTAAGTCGCTAGACTCTAAAACAGTATTTTCGGAATAAACCCGTTCCTCTAAAGCATTATCGGCTTCGTAATCAAAAGGAAAAACTACATCGTCTAAAACGGTGGTATCCCTAATCAAATCCTCGTCCTTTTGAATAGGTGAATAATCATAAAAATTATTTGGATTTGAACTAGAATCATTATAAAGATCACTTGGATTAATAGATTCCTGATCACTATGCCTACACATTTCAGATTCTTCATTACTACTATCCTCATCATAATAGTACAAAGATGATTGAACCTTATCTAAATAAGTAGTGTCTTTTATTCTAACCTCGTCCTCTAAATTAGGAAAATATTCACTATTGATATCAAGGGTAGAATTAGAAACACTATTTTGGAAATTTAGATCATTTCGAGCAGCATTAGCTAACTGTTCATTTTCTGCCTCTAGACGTGCCTGAATTTCACTGAGCATAACACTTATACGTTCACCACTCTCGTTTATCATCTCAGAATATCGTGTGCACTCTTCTTTTGAACTATTCATTGCAACTAAACGTTTATACGTCCTTTCAATCCGTTGTTGGGTCTCTTCTAGAGATGGAACAGGTTCAGAAATATCATAATCAGGACTAGTTTCCAAAAACGAGTAACCAGTACTACAGTGTTCCTGATTTTCTTGCTTGTAAGACCAATTCTCGTGTGGATAGTAATTGGGCTCACCATGGTATGAACCATAACCTTGAAAAGGTTGGCGTTCCCAACTACTATTCCCACCATGGTCATAAAAATGATAATGTCCATATTCAAATTCAGGTCGATAATCATTGTATTGGCTTCTATCATACCAGTTCGACATTCTTAATTGCAAGGGAATTCTACACAATCACAAACAAGGCTGACTCGACAAAATCAAACCTATAGAATCTAGCAAACAAAAAGCATGATGGCTCCACTTAGATTTTTTTCTAGACCAGCTTCTATTCCTTCGAAAAGGAATTCGTTACAATTTGAGCACACCCCTCTGGAATCAATCCGAGCTAATGTAAGTTGAATCGTTACAATTTGATACCCAAGGCCTCACCGCTATCACAAGGTGGCGTAATCACGCATTCAACTCACATAAACCATCATGAACTTCGAAGTATGCTAAAAGAGTAACCAATATTTTTCGAACGACTTTCATACTAAGCTCGTTACCCTATAGGTATCGTTCTAGTCAAAATTCTAAGCTTAGGTTCGCGTTTGGTTTCGTTTTCCTAAAGAGGGCAAGAAGGGAGCGGTGATGAAATCCGAACCCTTATCTTGTATTGGCCAGGCCTTGCCCTTTACTAGGAATTTAAAAACAGTCCAAATTCGTCCTCAATCAATGAATCACCTTAAGGAATACAGTAACTCGCTTACAGGAGATTCGCGAGTGTTTCGATGGACTTACCTCCCATACCAGAAGACGGGGGATAAACCGTTGAAGTCGACTCGGGCCACGACTCCTATGTCATGTACGAACCCGAGGGGCCGAGACGATATTGTAATCGTCGTCCTTCCCTGCAAAAAGTTTATATTAATTTTTTTTTATATAACCTTTCCGTAGGGTTTAAAATTAAAATAAATTATCCAAAGTCCAGTCCAATGAAAAGAAATACAAAAAATAATAATAATAATTACAAAAAAAATAAAAATGGAAAGTCTCGAAAAAAAAATAAAAAAAATAATTCTCTCTTCTTTTTTTTTTCTCTTTTTTCTTTATTTTTTGCTTTGACTTTTTTTCTTCGTTTTTAGCTTTAACCTTTGATTCCAAGGTCTTAAGTATCCAACTTCAAACCTGTAATACAAAGACACAACCAAAGAGACGTAAAAAGAACAAATGGAATAATAAAAAATAATAAAAATCTAAAAATTCTACCTAAGCACAAATCCGCATCGGCGGCGCCAAAATGATTACAGATTTTTTGATTGTTGTTATAGATAGTGATAAAAGGATTCGTTTCAGACTTGTGAAGGAAATTGAATTTTTAGATTTAATAAAAATATATATACAAAAATATTAACAATGGTGAGAGGAACTGGGACTAATGATTCGGCCAATCTTCATAAAATAGGGCTCAATGAATTATTCTCGACAATAATCGCTCAAAACATAAGTTATATGGACTCTTATTTTGCCAAAGTAGATTCTCAAAAAATTGATTGTAAATGTTAAGCATGGAACATCAAATCACCTAAGATAAGCATGACCCATCTAATCAAATAACACCCAATTTAATCAAATCATATTTCAATTAATTTTTAATGCAAAAGTCTTAAAAAGAATTAATTAAATTACCCATGTATGAAGCTCGGCCTCCTCCGTCATCCCAGTGTTGGGGTTTAACTCATCATAGTAAAAATGCTCTCAAAATAATTATTTATGGCTCAAAAATGGTTCACAGTGATGAAATAAAGAGAAAATGATGAAAATCGGGTGTTTGGAACGTTTATAATTGTTGCAAACACCGTTACAAAGAACGATAAAAGAATACTGCTGTTGTCTGCGTAGCTGACTACGACCCACAGGAACTGGTCGTTGTCACTGTTGAAGAACGACGGTTTTTGGTTGTCTGTTCTTCGTGTTCTTCATCTTCATTAATGGCAGCAGCAGCAACAGAGAAAAATGGTGGATTCTTCCTCTGCAGCGCTCTCCTCTCTACTCCCAACTCTCGACCTCCAACTCTCCACACCTTTCCTAATCGACCCAACAGGCCTTTTTATACTCGACAAGCATTGAAATATTTCGAGTTAACTCCATATAATTTCTCTTCAAAACTGGCAGATACGAGAATATTTTCTTTCTCTTCTTTGCGTCTTCTAAGCTGTCTTTCCTTTTTTATCCTGATTTGATAGGGACGAATTTTGTTGAGTAAAGAAGAAAATCTTGTCCCATGCAATACGCATCGAATCAAATATTCGATGAAATATTTCTTCTTTACTGCAGTTCCCTGTTGAGCTCCGTTTCACTCGATCCAGCCCAATTCAGATGATCCAATTGATTAAACTAACGATGTTTTGCTCTACCAAGTCCATCCCAAATGATTTACATTGTTGAATCTCTTTAAAACTGCCCGAGAGTTCGAATCCAAAATTCATGCAGACGTGAAAGAATTTCCCGCCAAATTCGATTATTTGAAATGTGAAGAAGAAAGGGGGCGCCCCTATCCAACGGTGAGAGTCCGAATAACACGTGTCCTCCGGGGCTTTACCAACTTTTCGAGCCGAATTTTCCAAAAAATGTTTATTTTCCAAAGGTGCCTACAAACATATAAAACACCAAAATTAGTACAAACTCGAGTGCAAACAATATATAGTATTGAGATCAAATTAAACACAAAAATGTGTCTATCAAATACCCCCAAACTTATTATTTGCTAGTCCTCGAGCAAAACTAATAAAAAATAAATAAAACCGAGTTAATCTCGGGAGGGCTTACCAGAGGTGTGCCCACAAAACCATTACTCCAGACCCTAGCTTATCTATGCAGAACCTTGGAAGGCACTAAAGAATCTCGTTGGTTGGCTTACAATCACTGACTACAGGAGGAAGTACCCTGATGCGAAATTCCAATTACTGTACACGAGTTTACACTCAAGCATACTAAAATTCATATAAAGTGACAGAGCTCTACTCCGATAGTTGCACTATGGACATCATATTCGGAGTCAAACTAATCATATGGATAGAAAAAGGAGATGGAAATAGAAAAATGTAGATGGTTTTTATGTTAACCAAATGATTGATGTTTCACATATCTGTCTGAAGGCCACTACCAGAATGAACCTATCCTAATGGACTGAGATACCGGTCTGACTAATATCAACACAACTGGCATATACAAGGGAACCAGTGGTCAATAACTTAAATCTAGATCAACAAACTGGAAAATACAAGGGAACCAGCAGTTGACTACACAGAACAATAACCTTTTTTTTTAACTTAACGACATGAATAGATCTTTTTGATCCAAGCGCATCCTTCTTGTCAGCAGATTACACGATAGTTCCCACGGGTCCTGCATTCCACGCTTGCTTAGGCGACGGAAACAGGGAGAACACACGCATATTGCTATCCAAGTGTTAATAATTATTCCGATTGGTCTAACTGGTCCGGTCTTTTTTTTTTTAGTAACTCATTCACTCTAATTCACCCTAGCAGTGGTAACAACTTGAATCGTGTGCCCCACCTAATCACTTAGAGAAACATAGTTTAAAATGAAAAAATAAAATAAGAATAGAAGTGAAAAGGACTCAACGAGATACGGTGAAACTATCATGTTATTACTAACACCTGAGCTCTGTGCTTTTATGACTAGACTCTTTCGATGTTTCCATCTAATCAGATTGGTTCCTCAACTCCTATAACCAAGATGTTCCCATCGACTTAGATTGGTTAGTGCAAACCTTAATAGGCATAAACTTCTAGGCTCTGGAGTTTACAAATTGCAACTAAAAAGTTTCTCCCATACCCCCAAACTTAAATCTAACATTGTCCTCAATGTTTTAAAGATGAAACTAAAAGCATGAACAAGGAGAAACTGTTACCATTTGAAGCGAAAGAGTTAAGGAAAGATATTACCGTGTTGCATGAGCATGGGATACCTCCCAAGAAGTGTTAAGTTTAAAGTCTTCAGCCAGACTTAGGAAAGGATTAGTCAATTCGAACCATAAAGTAACAGTCGAAATAACTGTGGGTCTTCAAAACTAAATAGAGATGACCAAAGGAAACTGCAATGAACCAAGAAAGTGAACAAGACTAGCATGCCCTTACTTATTTTCCTGATTAAGAAATTTATATCTAATTGTGGTTCAGGTTCAGGTTCTACTAAAGGGTCTAAATAGAAAATTTTCATTGGCTGCGTTTCTTCATAGGTGGGATCCGAATCATTAGGTCCTAGAGTCTGGAAAAACTCAAATATGATCTTAGAAGCGCACAATAACCTAAATAACTGAGGATCCTCTAAGTCAATAAGATTTGACTTACATAATTGACCACAATGAGAGTAGTGGTCATTCTTAAGCAAATGTGTCGATTCTATTTTCCTAAAGCATTTAGGTTTAGTCTCACAACTTAATATTCGACACATTTGGAATATAAACGTTCCCATAGTTGGAAGAAAACTATTTGGTGGGAAAACAAAGTCAATCTGGGGATCATAGCCTGGGTAAACCACATAAAATGTTTATTTTCCAAAGGTGCCTACAAACACATAAAACACCAAAATTAGTACAAACTCGAGTGCCAACAATATATAGTATTGAGATCAAATTAAACACAAAAATGTGTCTATCAACATAGTAACCCAAAAGGTTAACCATATGAGCATTTCATATTAACCTTGTTCTTTCTCACCATAACTAGTTCAATTGACTCAAATGAACTAGTTAAAGAGTTGTTCAATTTCTATGAGATCTTATGTAACTACACAAGACACAATTGAAACAAAGATGATTCGATTCGATTGAATCGGCGCATGAACTTTATAGCCACGGTTCGCATAAAGCATTCCTTAGTGATTTAAGCTTCATGTTCAGAGCACATCTTTAGATCATAACCTCTTAAGATCACAAACAAGTTCGCGGACTTAAGACAACCGGTGGAGTTTTCCAAACTCATCAGGAAATCTCGGCAAAGAGACTTTCGCCAGTTCGCGGACTAGGTTCGCGGACTGAGTTCGCGGACTTGCATACAAACGAGCTTTTGGAAAATCCCAGCAAAAATTCTCGGTACAAGAACTTCCGTCAGTTCGCGGACTGGGTTCGCGGACTTGGCAAAGCCAATTCCTCTGGTTTCTCTCAATCAACAAAGTTCGAAAACTTCGGATTAATGAATACATGGTTATGTAATCTAAACTCTCATTCCAATCATTGAGACATTCTCATAGGACGTTATATAGCCGTTATTCACAGACCGTTTCGCGTCAGAGCAATTCTCAAAGTAATTGAAACTTTTCATGACTTTCGTCACTAGGTGAAGATAAACTTGATCAAATCGAAACGCTTTACCAACACATGATTTCGAGATATAGATAGGCGAGATATACTCGGCTCGAAATATCAAATGTGTATGATCCAGTCTATATAGCATACGACTTTTGTCTCATAAGAAGTAGGAGATAGAAGTGATAGACTTTTGAGTGATCGATAAGTTCAAGTCTCCACATACCTTTTTTTCGATGAAGTTCCACGGTTCCTTGAGTAGATCTTCGTCGTTGTATGATGAATCTCCATGAAGTCCTTGATCTCAACTACACTTTTCTATCCTAGTCCGAGACTTAGCTATGTAGGCTAGAAATCAAGACTCATAGTTTTGATCACTAACATTGACAAACATGCTTGAGATAGCAACACATGCGAGGTCGACCGAGCTATGCTCTAACAATCTCCCCCTTTGTCAATTTTAGTGACAAAACTATTAATACATATGGAATACAAAAAAAATAAACTTTAGTGGCTCCTATTCCATATTCTAATCTTCAACGTTCCCTGAAATCTTCGTCCTTCCAAGTACTCCAATGATCCCAAAGGTTGTAAGTATAGCATCATCGTTGTTGAAGATCCGTAGCTATAACAATGAGAAAAATCGAGATTCTCGATCATTATTATAAAGTGTCATAGTATTATTATGTAACATCAAAGTCCAATTGTATCACGACTTTAACAATAATACTATGGTGACATGTATTACTCCCCCTTAGTCAATACTCCATATCGATCATGGAAACCACTCCCCCTTACACAATGATCCAAAAACCATATGTATTTGTAGTGTGATCTACAATATTTCTCCCCCTTTTTGTCAATCAAATTGGCAAAGGTAAAAGAACGTGATCATAATGAAATTTCCACAAGAGACATTTCATAGACTAAAATAAAAATACATACCAACTTAATTTAGATGCAATCATAAAGCCGAAGCTAAATGCATTCATCAAGGAGTTTTAAGATACAAGATAACCCCTATAAAATTCCACAGCCGCACACCCCGCAAGATATTACCATTAAGCACAAGTTCAAAAGAAATCTCCCCCATTTGATGTCATTCCCGAAAGAACAACAAGAGCGACCTTAATTTCGAAAGAAAAGAAGGATTTTTAAATTGGAAACCAAAAACCATAAAAATGATTTTCTATATCCAAAACTCAACCAAATTAATCACAAGAAAACCCATGATTAATTTAATTGGAATACGCAACTACATCAAACCACAAAAATGATCAATTTAATTGAAGGTGCTCAACATAAGTAAACTTAGGGAGCTACGACTAAGATAATCATACAGAGACGACTAACTTAATCGTTCACATACTCAACATAAGGAAAAACCTTACGGAATATACGACTACATCAACCAATAGAACATGATTTGTATAGCCGTTCATATACTCAACACAAGAACTTATGGAATATATGAAAACTCAACTAGACTAATTACAAGAGAACATATAATTAATCTAATTGGAATACAAACAACCAAACTAATCACAAAAGTAATTAATTTAATTGTCAAAGGATTTGCTCGACAAAAGAAGACTTTCGGAGCAAATAACTAAATAACCAACCAAGATGATTAATTTAGTTCATAATGCTCAACATATAGCATCTTATGGAACAACCGACAAAGCCAATAAGAATAATCGACTTAGTTGTATCGTGCTCAACATAAGACACACAATGGAGCCTTCACGGTAAAACATATCAAAATGGATCAATGAAGATCAATACCGTGGATAACATACAAGGATCTATTCTATTTTCCATCATAACGACATAATATACTTTATCCTTGTCAAACAAAAGATTTTATCCTATTTTCCATCAAATACATGACTGCATAGGCATAACTTTTGTAATTGTCAAAAGTCCATTCGTCCTTTCATTAATACGAATACCAATTCATGAACGACTTTATATTTGACAGCATATGGGACCTTCAAGTTCACGGATGCAAACAATACATATCCCATAATCAAATTGCAATATCACAAAATCATAACGATCAATACTGCAATAACATCATCCTCCAAATATTTTTAGAATTTAAAAAACCAATAAACCTAAAAAATAACATAAGAAGGTGAAAACAAAAATAACTATGTGTACTCACAAAAATAACTAGTTATTCTTCCAACTAATCCAAAAAGAAGACATACTAGGCAACAAAAACAAAAACAAACTCTTAGTCCAAAACCAGATGCTAAAAATCATATGGACGGTTTTAGAGACTCATGAGCCTTGTGATCATCGAGCTTAAGAGTGACAGCAATCTCATCAATCTTTGAGGAAAAATCCTTTTTGAGAGGTTCTTTAGCGCGATTCTTCATGAGAGAAAGGTTACAATTAACCTTTTTCAACTCAGCTTTTACAGCATCAAGACACTTCATAGTTCCAACAAGTTGTTGTGAATCAATGATCACTTTAGTTGGAATCTTCTCTCCAATATCTGAGTAAGAAACAGGAGATTGAAGAAAAAATCCTTCAACTTCAAAAACAGTTCCTTTTTCTTTATCAAACTCAAAGTATATACCATTATCAACAAAGTCTTCAGGCAAATCCCATGAAGAAGAAGCCATTTGACGAGAAACCTAGAGTAGAATATTGAACTCAATAGGAAGGGTATATAAACGTTTTTGAGAAAATTAGGGTTTAAAAAGTGGGTATAAGAAACTCAGTCTAAAACCGTACATGTACCCTTACGAGGGCCCAACACAAAACGTGAAGCAATACAAACAGTGAAGATAAACTACTCATGTCGAAGTATGTGACTGATTATCCATCTAAGAACGATAAGAAAATAGTTAGATGATCACAGATACTTTGTGCAGAGTATACCTATTCAATTCTCACACAATTAGGATTTTTGGTGGGTGAGAAATCAACCTTGTGATTAATTTGCACAAGTATGAGCATTCAACTCATTAAATGAACATTGCTTTTGTTTGGCCTTCCTTCTTCGATTATCACTCAGTTTAGAAAAATAAGACATAGCTTATTCTCCATATTCTTCTGAAGGCTTTCTCTGAGGACTAAATCTAGGACCTCTTGTAATTGGTTCAAGGGGATCAGAAAAGATGGGAAGCCATTTTCTAGATTTAGATTTACCAAAAACATTCTTATAAACACTGGGAATACATTCATCAGTAATATGAGAGTTAGAATGTACCTGTGTCCTGTGATGACTTCTACGAAGAATTCCATGTTTATAAGGTTCTTGGTTTTATGTGGATATATGATTCACTGCGGTAGTCGTCTTACTATTTGTTCTATTGATAGTGGATAAAAACAAATTACGAAGCTTATAAATTTGTTTCTTTCTGGCAAAACAATGGAGAGCATAGTGATTTCCTTTTCCACAGAAGGTACAGGTTCGTGGAGGAGAAGTAACAACAGGCACTTGTTTGAACTTCAAAGCCACCGGAGAAGATTGTAAGTTATCAAAACTTTTCTTGACACAATCTTCATCTGGAGAAAATTTCATTCTGTACAGTAAATCATGAGAATTGGTTTGTGCAAAAGAACTTTTCATTGAGACAGAGTTTTCCTTTTCCGGGGACTTGCACTGTCTATGGGCTAGAACAAGTGAGGCTTCAAGTTTCTCTTTCTCAACACGAAGTCTGTCTAGATCGGATGAATGCGTCTTGATCAAACATTTCTCTTTAATTGAGCCTTCTTTAACCAGCTTTTCAAGATCACAAATCTTTTCACGCTGTATATTGTTCTCTTGAAAAAGTTTCTCAATTTCCTTAGAGAATGACCCTATAATATTGTAGAGTACTTGTTCACGATCAATAGACCTATCGAATTCATCAATGAGTTGTACATGATCCTTGAGATCAACAAACTCTGTAGAATTTTTTGTAATTCCGGTGAGCTCCAATTAAGCTTTAGCCATTATGTCCAACGTCTCATTAGAGGAAGAGTGGCTGATACAAGCTGAGACGGTCTTCCTACCTGGTGGGTTTTATAAACAACCTACAAATTGACCTGCAAGTGCACAGGGTCAGTTGTAGCTAGTGATGGGAAGAAAGGGTTTGTCCACAGGGACTTGGAGGGAGCTATTGTTGTTTTCTAAGTAAAATCTAACCTAAACAGGGAATTGGGGAAAACTAGGATATTGAATCCACCTAAATCCTCAGCTATATCATGTCCAGTGCAAGTCTTGTTTTTGGCCTTAGTAAACAAGGTGAAGGTTCAGGCCTGCCTTGTGTTCTGGGCTTTCATCTAGGATAAGCTATTCACCTAGTTCACTAATGCATCCCTAGCATTGATGGTCTTCTTACAGCACCATCAATCACAGATGGACTTGATCACTAATTGACTAACTATCATATATCTAAAGAAAATTGCTCACCTAGTTAATCCTGTTCACCCCTAGCATTGGTGGTCTTCTTACAGCACCACCAATCACAGGTTACTATCATCACTGAGTAATCAATTCTCCATGGTTCTAATTCAAGCTCATCAAGAACAAAACTAAATCATTTACTTCACTGTGGCATAGAGGCTTCATCTGCTTCCTAGTGATGAACTAAAACATGGTAAACAGAAAGAGTAATTGAAATTGAAATAGAAACTGAAACTGAAATTAAAATTAAACCTACTCAGACCCAAATTGGGGGTTAACTTGGCTATCCCAAGAACGAGTTCTAACACACACCCATATCATCTATTTATACAAACAATCAAAAACCCCAAAACAGTGAAATTAGGGTTTGGTGAAAATTAAAATTAGGTTTTACCTAATCACTGATAGCAATTATAACTCTTCACCCATGCTTCCTATTCGTATTCTCCTGCTCCCCACACCAACTGTGATTTCTGCTTCGACCCATGCTCGTCCTTCCTCTTCTGCTCTGCTGGTCTGTGCTGTTGCTCTAGCTCGACCTATCTTATTGTTTTCTCATCTAGGGTTTCAGAGAGTTGAGAAAACTATAAAATAGATAGCTAGAGGAATAGGGGGAGTGATGGGTGTTGGGGTTTGGTTGATTTGAGAGGAGATGGTGGTGGTTGAGGTGGTGGTTGAGCGGGGCAGTGGAGTTGGTGGCGCTGGACATCGAGTTGCAGAAGAGAAGAAGGGGGAAGAAGAAAGAGAAGGTCGATGGAAAATGGATTGGGGTGCGTTTGTTTTGGGTATAGGGTATTTGGTACTCGGGTGTTGAGCGGGTTTAGCAATTATTGATGAACAGCGAGGATGAGACGTTGGATGCGAAGATGATGGATCGATCTAACTGCGAGACAGAAGGAAGCGAGGAGCGACCGTTGGATGCGTAAGTACAACGAAACTGACGGCTCAAGATGGAGTTAGGTGCTGTAGTGTTTGACAGGAGCTTCAGACTTCGATGCACGACGATGAAGCGACCGTAGGATGCATCTGTGGATCCAATCTGATGGCTACGAGCTTAGGCAGGCTTTGGGCTTGGTCTTGGACTTAGGTTAGAGTTTGGGCTTAGACAATTCTGAGCCCACTTCTTCTTTAAGAACAAATTCTTCCTTCCAAGCCCACTTCTAGCCTTCTGGTATTGCGCACAACATTCTTCGCGGCTTCCTTGTGTGATTCCTCTTGGATTCCACCACTTTTCTGCTCTTTTTGCTCCGTAATTCATCCAAACTTTATTTAGTACCTAAAAATACAAAATTAATTAATAAAAATTTATTCTTGAAAACAATGAAAATACAGAATATGGGATAAAATGTAGAATTAATGCACAAAAGATGAGTTAAATGCCAAGAAAAATATATAGAAATATGCACTTTTTAGCACTCATCAAATACCCCCAAACCTGAATTTTACTTGTCCTCAAGTAAAACAAAACTAAGGAAATCCTACCTATACCACTGTCGCTGGTCTCTCGAATGCATTTAGCGTATGCACTAAGCCTTTTAAACCACTAAGTGTCCCTAGTGGACGAGTGAAGTCTCGTGAAGGTTTGCTTAGAACGTACCTACAAAGTTCTAGGACAAAATATAAGCTCAGATTCCATCAAATGTGACATGTGCAAGTCAGTTTAAGCTCACAGCAAAATGGAGATGTCAATCTAGCTATCAAAGGCACAATCCTAGCACTGATAACAAATAAAGACATGTGATAAGAGTGTAAAGTGTATCTACACATGTGTAAAGAAAGATCGGATGTTATGACTACTAATCACCAAGAGATAGTTTCTCAGGCTAAGAACCGAGGTCGAAATCTAGCTAGCTGTCCGGACTTTACGAGAATTGTGAATGAGTTGGAGGTATTTCACAATTACTCGCGTTGTACATCAATGGCATACACCCTTCCTTGCTTATAACACAAAAACACAAAAGATGACTCTTTACATGACTCTTATTTACATTGACTACTCTCTTTTATTTTTGGAACAAGAGAGGATGGAATTGATAAATACTTGATTCTTTTTTTTTTTTTTTTTTTTTTTTTTTTTTTTCTGAATAAATATATCATTTTTTTCTTTTTTTTTTTTTTTTGTGAATAGAATTTACAACATGGTAACTCTTTTGATACATAGAGAGAAAGGAATAAAAATTACATGACACTTAGCAAGAGGTAGCCCTTTTTGATGCACCCAGTTAAATTCGATGGTTGTCTTTCTTAATGTAACCTCCACCTTCTATCCCAACCAACCAAAGAACAAGCTAGTCAAGTTTCGTTCAGTATTCTAAAGTGATTGGCAACTAAAACTTCCGATAGAACGCCTCAAGGATGAGGCTATACATGTATTGGTAGATCGTGCGCGTGCAAGTTTCTTATCACTATGTGAATTGTGCTAGAATCAGGGTGCCTAAATATCTAGACTAAGACTCCTAATAAAAATACATATTTGCACAAGAGTCAACATTTCAAGGTAAATGAGCTCCATTTTTATGATTTTTTTAATTTTTAATTTTTTTTGGAATTTTTAAATTTTTTCAAAAAGAGTTCTGCTTTTTTTTTTTTTTTTTTTTTCAATTATGGCATATTATCAAAGTATCTACTTTTCACCCCCAAACCTAAACTAAACATTGTCCTCAATGTTTCAAAATATGAACAATATTATAATACAACATATGAAGAGGATCATGCTGAGTAGAGAAAAAGGAAAGAGAATACCCGATTTCGGCGAAAGCAAGATTAGAACTCCGTTATTCAAGGCAAGAATCCAACATATGTCAGCCGAGATCATATTGGATTAGCAAAATATATACAAAAGGAACAAAAGGTTTTTTTTTTTTTTTTTTTTTTTAAAATTATCTACTGGATTATGTACAAAAAATTCACCATACACCAATATCTAAAGAGTTGAGGATCAACCCAAAAGACGAAGTGTAGAGGTTTCAACAGCTTCACACAATATAACAGGAAGAAACGCAAGTGAAACTGTGAAACAAAATGAGCTACCCCCAAACCTGGATTTTTCAACGGACAAAATTTTGGAAACAAAATCTCGCAGTTTTGGGGGTTCATCATGCACAAGGTCTAGTTCGAAATGAACTGTGCTAGGGACGGGCAAACATGCTAATTCCAACTGTGGCTCCTCAAAGATATTATACTTAGATGCAAAATAGTCCAAAAGGACTTGGGAAGCACACAGTTCCAAACCTAGATTAGGGACTCTCAGAAAATTCGGTTTGACAATATGGGTACAAACCAAATCTAGGTTGGGTGGAAGGCCATCAGATTGTGACTTATGTAGGACGATAGGCACATCATTACTAATCACATCAACATCTCCTAAGTCTTCTACACGTGTCACAACATGCTCACAATCATCAAACAAATTGGCAAGATCACAATCAGAGTCATCAACATCATCAACAGATTTATTCTCATGCATCAGCAAATCAGGAGAAATATCACAATGTGACCTAGGTAGAGAATCAGACACATCAAATATATTTTCATGCATATTAACATTAGTGTCTACATAAGATTCAACTATTCCTATGTCATGCTCATCTTCACAGAATAATTGTACGAATCCCATGTCAATATCAAAATCATATGAATTACAATGAGTATTAGAAAGAACAACATTCATGAAGGTCGAGGGCGAGAAGCAATATGTTTTTGAACCAACAGGTTCCACAATATTTTCATGTTCTTCTAACATATCATCATAATCATCATCATGGTAGCATGCATATTGGTCCTCATTAACAGTGGTGGTGTCATTAGTCGATTCATGTTCCTCTAAATTAGGTTCATATTCAACATCATTTACAAGAATGGGACTAGACACTTCATTAGGGACAACATACATTTCCTCATGAATTTCCTCTTTTGTAGGTGAAGCAAAATCTGATCTAAACATGCCTGAATTCGTGATGTAGATCTATAAAAGTTTTGCTCACTGAGTCTGAAAGCTTCTGTGGTGGAGTCTAAATTCATGGGAGTACAAAATTCATGTTCAAATTGTGGTGAATGGTACATGTGTGCATGGTCATTAGGGTTTACAAAATATTGATCGCAACCCTCAAAGGATTGATTATGGTCCCAATGACTACCATTCTCACAATTTATGGGCATTTCATACCTTGGATTTTCTCTAGATTGCCTAAAATTATGCAAAATATGACAATTATCGACAGGGTGGTCTAAACTACCACATGCGGGACATGCATAGATTTCAGGTTGCCTAAGAAAATTAGATGTGACAGATTCCTCATGTGATTGCATTTCTAAAGCTGCGATTCGAGCTTCTAATTGATCGATCAGTGATGATTGTGTGAGTGAGGCACTAGCAAAATGTTCATTTTCACGTTGTGATGAATGATGCATGTGTGAATAGTTACTAGGGTTCATGGATTGAGGCTCGGGACTTTGAAAATGTCCATAATAATTCCTATAACTATTGACATCATGGTCTATGGGAGGTTCATAACGTGGAGTATGTCCATACGCAAGTTCTCTAAGGGATTTGTTGTATTCCCTAACTGTAGACCAAGATCTAGACATGATTTGGCTCAAAAGCTAAGTAACTATGTTACAAAGCCCAAAATTTGGTTTTTAATGGGTTTGGATTTTTGGGAAAAATTTGGTTTTTTTAATTGGGAGCAAAAATTTTGGTTTTAGTATTGGGAGCAAGCCCACATTGGTGGGAGAAATTGCTTTGCCAAGGGAAGATGAACAAGCCCACAATGTGTATGCAAACTGAAGCCCAATGTAGCTTTTGAGATAGCCCAATTGTTGCTTGTTTGGTCTGCGGCCCAGTTGGGCTTTTAAAAGTTCAGTTTTTCTAATTTAAAACTACAGGCCCAAATCAATGTAACACCACAAGCCCACAAGCAATTAAACAAACAAGCCCACAAGAAATTAATTACAAACCCAACAGAAAAATGGAAAAAATTATTACAAGCCCACAAATTAAAAATGGAAGCCCACAGGTTGGGTTCTCTTAATGGGTTTAGGCTTACTTGCTTAAGCACAGCCCAGCTGCTCAGTTTGGTTGCAAAAGCCCAGTTGGGCTTTGGATCATCCTAAGCTTTGGCTTTTCTGAAGCCCAGTTGGGCTTTGGTTCAACTTCTTCACCTTCTGCAGCTTACAGCCCAGTTGGGCTTTATCTTACACCAGCTGCAGCAGCTTCAGTGGCAGCAGGAGCACCAGTTCAGGTTCAAACAACAACAGGCCAGCAGCAGGCTTTGGGTTTCAGGCTGCAGCTTTGGTTCAGCAAGTTTCAGCCTTTGGGCTTGGTCTTGGACTTAGGTTAGAGTTTGGGCTTAGACAATTCTGAGCCCACTTCTTCTTTAAGAACAAATTATTCCTTCCAAGCCCACTTCTATCCTTCTGGTCTTGCGCACAACATTCTTCGCGGCTTCCTTGTGTGATTCCTCTTGGATTCCACCACTTTTCTGCTCTTTTTGCTCCGTAATTCATCCAAGCTTTATTTAGTACCTAAAAATACAAAATTAATTAATAAAAATATTTATTCTTGAAAACAATGAAAATACAGAATATGGGATAAAATGTAGAATTAATGCACAAAAGATGAGTTAAATGCAAAGAAAAATATATAGAAATATGCACTTTTTAGCACTCATCACTACCTCGGGATTCAGAAGAATCAACTAAATAATGATCCTTTGAGGTATTTCCGAGACACTTGACAAAGTTGACAGCTTTAAGAGGCATTTTGGTATGCGTATGAGATTCTGTCCACAAACTCAGATTGCCACAAACACAAACTTATAAGGTCTTTAACGTGTTTGCCTGCTCTGATACCAATTGGAAAAGCAGGGGTCTAACAACGCCACCCAATATTTCGCTTAGCAATCTATATGGACTAACTCTAAAATACTTTGCTAGAGAATCAACTAGGCAGTCAGACTCAATCTAGATAAAAGTATCTCAAGGAGTTAATATCTCTCTCTTGATTTGATTTTTACTTAAGATAAAATCAATAGCGAGTCTTTATAAAATACAAAGAATAACTTGGACGGTACCAAAGACCAATGTCCAAGGATCAATCAATATCAATCAACAACCAAAGGTTAGATTTTAAATTGATGATCACGAACGCACAACCTGTATTATTTCAATTATATAAAATATAAGGCGAAAAAGAAATAACACATACACCAGAAGTTTTGTTAACGAGGAAACCGCAAATGCAGAAAAACCCTGGGACCTAGTCCAGATTGAATACACATTGTATTAGGCCGCTACAGACACTACCCTACTCCAAGCTAACTTCAGACTGGATTATAGTTGAACCCCAATCAATCTCCCACCGATCCAAGGTACAGTTGTACTCCAACGCCTCTGATCCTAGCAGGATACTATGCATTTGATTACCTTAGCTGATTTCACCCACAACCAAGAGTTGCTGCAACCCAAAATCGCAAACTTGATAATAAACAAATCTGTCTCACACAAAAAAGTCTATCAAAGGATAAATATGTCTCCCACAGATAAACCCTAGGTTTTGTTCCGTCTTAAGATATGAAATCAAGGTGAACAGGAACCAATTGATAATCCGGTCTTATATTCCCGAAGAACAGCCTAGATTAATCAATCACCTCTCTACAATCCTTCCTGACTACACAGGCAGTTTGTCGAGGAATCACAAACATTGAGACGAAGATGTTTGTGACTTCTTTATCTTGCATATCGGAGAACTCTCACGATCTCAAGCCAATCAAATATTGTACTCGTACGATAGAAGATGCAAGATCAGATCACACAACTACGATAAAAGTAGTATCGGTCTGGCTTCACAATCCCAATGAAGTCTTTAAGTCGTTAACCTGGTTTTAGAGAAGGAAACGAAAGGTTAAAGGAGAATCGACTCTAGCGAGCGCACTAGTATCACACAGACGTGTGGGGATTAGTTTTGCATAATGCTAGATGTCTCCTTTATATAGTCTTCAAATCAGGGTTATTCCTTAGTTACAAAGCAATCCATATTCACCGTTAGATGAAAACCTGATTTAGATTCAAGCTAATATTTATCAACCGTTAGATCGAAAACTTATCTTGTCACACACACTTGGGTAGACGTTTACTGGGTTTGTGAAAACCATGCCCAAACGTGTAAGTGTATGTTGGTTCAACATAGTAACCCAAAAGGTTAACCGTATGAGAATTTCATATTAACCTTGTTCTTCTTCACCATAACTAGTTCAATTGACTCAAATGAACTAGTTAACGAGTTGTTCAACTGCTATGATATCTTATGTAACTACACAAGACACAATTGAAACAAAGATGATTCGATTGAATCGGCTCATGAACTTTATATCCACGGTTTGCAAAAAGCATTCCTTAGTAATTTAAGTTTCATGTTCAGAGCACATCTTTAGATCATAACCTCTTAAGCTCACAAACAAGTTCGTGGACTTAAGACAACCGGTGGAGTTTTCCAAACTCAGCAGAAAATCTCGGCAAAGAGACTTTCGCCAGTTCGCGAACTGAGTTCGCGGACTTGCACGCAAACGAGTTTTTGGAAAATCCCAGCAGAAATTCTCGGTACAAGAACTTCCGTCAGTTCGCGTACTGGGTTCACGGACTTGGCAAAGCCAATTCCTCTGGTTTCTCTCAATCAACAAAGTTCGAAAACTTCGGATTAAGGAATACATGGTTATGTAATCTAAACTCTCATTCCAATCATTGAGACATTCTTAGAGGATGTTATATAGCCATTATTCACAGACCGTTTCGCGCCAGAGCAATTCTCAAAGTAATTGAAACTTTTCATGACTTTCTTCACTAGGTGAAGATAAACTTGATCAAAGTGAAACGCTTTACCAACACATGATTTCGAGATATAGATAGGCGAGATATACTCGGCTCGAAATATCAAATGTGTATGATCCAGTCTATATAGCATACGACTTTTGTCTCATAAGAAGTAGGAGATAGAAGAGATAAACTTTTGAGTGATAGATAAGTTCAAGTGTCCACATACCTTTTTGTTGATGAAGTTCAACAGTTCCTTGATTAGACCTTCGTCGTTGTATGATGAATCGCCATGAAGTCCTTGAGCTCAACTACACTTTTCTATCTTAGTCGAGACTTAGCTATGTAGGCTAGAAATCAAGACTCATGATCACTAACATTGACAAACATGCTTGAGATAGCAACGCATGTGAGGTCGACCGAGCTATGCTCTAACAAAGAGAACTTATGGAGCCACACAGTATTTACATAAAAAATGGATCAGGGAAGATCAATACTGCGGAATAGACAAAGATTCATTCTATTTTCATCATTATTTTCATAACGACATAATCTTTGTAAACAAAAATTTATCCTATCTTCCATCAATTATTTGGATAATGACACAATAGGTTCAATTTTTGTTCGTCAAAATTTCATCGATGTTTTATCAATATATGCATATCGACATATTAAAGAGATAACTTTTGACAAAGTATGGGACAATCATAGTTCCCGGACGCAAACACACATATCCCAAAACAAATTGCAATATATAAAACCATAAAGATTAATACTGCAATATCATCTTCCAAATCAACTTTAGAATTTAAATAAATAAATCTAAAAACATTGCAAGATGAAAATCGTTGGACATAGCTATGTGTACTCACAATAATTGTTATTCCAAACCCTAGTTATTCTTCCTAAGAAACAAAAATAAAATTCTCATAAGAAGTTTCCTAGACGACCTTTGAGAAATTCTTTGTCGTCCCCGAACTCCTTGTCGTCAACAGCCATTGGAACATATGGTTCATGGAGAAAGGATTCAATAACAATAAACCTTCTTGGAGGATGATGTCTAACCAGGGACTTCTGAATTTCCAGTGATCTTAACAAAAAATCCTTTATTTGTTGAATCTCCTTCCTTGTTTCCTTCAACTCCTCGAGAACATCAGAAAACTTCTGAGAGTTTGAAGGAACAACTCTTGGCTTCCTCACATTCTTTATTTTTCTTTTCAAAGTTGGAGGTAACGTAGATCTTTCTTTTTCCTAAGTGATTAATGGCTTAACAATTATATTGACATCTTTTCCATCAGAAGACATGATGCTTGGAGTATCCATATACAAACGGTTTTGTGAGAGGAATTCACAATCTAAAATCAACAAGCAGTCTTAAGATATAAAGAATATCAGAGAAGGAAAAAAGAATATAAGGTTTCGAAGCCTTTAAACAGGTTCGTACACGCACAACTCACCAACCCTATGAAGAGTAGAATTGTCGAGAATAACCCTCTTTTATTGACATACTAGGTAAGTCTTTTACAATATCAATTAGACATGGAGGAATTCCAAAAACACAATGCTAAGAAATAAAACACAAATTTTTCTTAAAACCTGAGGTGTACACGATCTTGTCTCTTTTGACCAGGCTCATGGGACAAGATGTACTAATCAACACAATCAAGTTGTGCTGCGGTGAACAACAATCTGTCCACCATAACCTCTTTGGATGGAGTCCATAGAACCCTGTCTTTCTGAATATTTATACCATACTTTCTTCTCTAGTGGTATAGACTTATCTTTGGAAACTAACTTATTTGAAGAAGATAAAATCTTACATACCTCAGCGGTTTTCTGAGCAAGTTTAAGCTTGTTTGCTAGACAATTTGCTATTCGTTGAAGCTTGTTGACATATCTCATCTTGTGTTTGTACTTGAAAAACTTTGAAAGTTCATGACCCTTGAGTGAACAGTAAGAGCATGTCAACGCATAAGATGATTCAGGCGCCTGTGATGTGCAAGATGCTAGGCACATAGTTGATCCTGAAAAATTAAACAGAGAGTTTCCAACAGAAAGGTCAATTTTTTCTTCCAGATTGGTTGAGTTTTCTTCTGAAAGAATATCAAGATTGATGTATGTATTGCTACAATTATCAAAATTAATATTTTCACAAAGAAGTGCAACCGTTGATTTTTCGTCTTCATTAGAATCATAGTTATCAGACATTTCATCAAGAGTTGCAGCAAGACCTTTGTTCCCCATGTATTTCTTCCGATTTGGACACTCATTTGCAAAATGACCAAAACCTTTACATTTAAAACACTGAGGCATATCCTCGTCATCAGTCTCATCATTATCCCTATTTTAGGAGGAACATGATTATGGGGTTTATCTGATGACCTGGATTTAACTTTGGAGAACCGTTTACTTCTCTTCAAAAGAAGGTCTCTAAACTGTCTTGTGATCAACGAGACTAACTTGTCAAGATCTTCATCTGATGAATCAGTCTCATAGAGATCATCTTCAGAGATGCAAACACTTGTACTTTTATCAGTATTTTAGTTTTTTTATGTGCTTTGAAAGCAACATACTTTCCGATTTTGGATGTATGCTCATGATCAAAGATCTTTAGCTTTCCAACCAATGTATTTATGGAGAGATCATCAAGGTTATTTCCCTCAATGATGGCATGCTTCTTAGAATCGTATCGAGATGGCAGCGATCTGAGAATTTTCATCACAATGTTCCTTTCAGGAATAGTCTTACCCAATGCAAAAGATGAGTTAACAATTTCAGACACTTTGTGATTAAACTCATCAAATGAATCTTCATCTGCCATACGAAGGTTTTCCCAATCGGAATTTAGGTTTTGAAGCCTAGCTTCCTTTTCACTAGTATTTCCTTCGAATACGGTTTCTAAGATATCCCAAGCATCTTCAGACCGAGTGCACATAGTCACATGGTGCTGAAGATCTGGGGTAATAGCATGTATGATGGATTTCAAACCGTCGGATTTTCGCTTTGCAACAAGTATCTCAACAGCGTCATATGCACCAATATGTTTAGGAACGGTCGCATTCCCTACTTCCACAACAGGAGCATCATAGCCATTAAAAACATATACCCATGATTGAAAATCACGCGCTTGAAGAAAGGCACGCATAGAAATTTTCCACCACAAGTAATTTGAGTCATCGAAGACTGGTGGTACGTTTATAGAGATAGCACTTTTGTCCATATCAGATCTCTACAAACACCGACTTATAAGGTCTTTGAACGTGTTTGCCTGCTCTGATACCAATTGAAAATGCGGGGGTCTAATAACCTCACCCAATATTTCAATTAACAATCTGTATGGATTAACTCCTATATACTTTCAAGATAATCAACTAGACAGTTAGACTCAATCTTAAGAAAGATATATCAAAGAGTTAATATCTCAATTTCTCGATTCAATCCTTACTCAAGCAAACAGAAATCTGCGAGTCTAATTGAATACAAGAGAAATAACTTGGATGGTACCAAATACCAATATCTAAGGATCAATCAATTTCAATCAACAACCAAAGGTTGGATTTCACAATAGATCGATACAACGCACAACCTATGATATTTCTATTATATAACAAAATATAATGCGGAAAAGAAATAACACATACACCAGAAGTTTTGTTAACGAGGAAACTGCAAATGTAGAAAAAACCCGGGACCTAGTTCAGATTGAACAAACATTGTATTAAGCCTCTACACACACTAGCCTACTACAAACTAACTTCGGTCTGGACTGTAGTTGAAGCCCAATCAATCTCACACTGATCCAAGGTACAGTTGCTCTCATTACGTCTCTGATCCCAGCAGGATACTACGCACTTGATTCCCTTAGCTGATCTCACTCACAACTAAGAGTTGCTACGAACCAAAGTCGAAGACTTTAATAAACAAATCGGTATCACACATAAAAGTCTACGATAATAGATAAATCTGTCTCCCACAGAAATACCTACGAGTTTTGTTCCGTCTTTTGATAAATCAAGGTGAATAGGAACCAATCGATAACCCGGATTTATATTCCCGAAGAACATCCTAGAATTATCGATCACCTCACAATAATCTTAATCGAATAGCGAAACAAGATATTGCGGAATCACAAACGATGAGACGAAGATGTTTGTGAATTCTTTTCTATCTTGCCTATCGGAGATATCAATCTCAAGCCAATCTTACGATTGTACTCGTATGATAGATACAACAAGATCAGATCACACAACTACAAGAAAAGTAGTCCGGTCTGGCTTCACAATCCCAATGAAGTCTTTAAGTCGTTAACCTACAGGGTCTCGAGAAGAAACCTAAGGTTAAAGGAGAATCAACTCTAGCTAACACAACTAGTATCACACAGGAGGTGTGGGGATTAGTTTTCCCAGTTGCTAGAGTTCTCCTTTACATAGTTTTTAAATCAGGGTTTGGAATCAATGTTAGCTTAGTAACACAGCATTCAATATCCACCGTTAGATGAAAAACTGATTAGATTCAAGCTAATATCTTTCAACTGTTAGATTGAATCTTAGCTTGTCATACACAAATGAAATGTATTTCATTTAGGTTTGAGTAACCGTACCTAAACGTGTACACTTAGTTGGTTCACAACAGTTAACCAAATGGTTAGTCATATGAGCACTTTCATATCAACCATATTCATCTCACCACAACTAGTTCTAATGACTTCAAAAGAACTAGTTAAAGAGTTGTTCAATTGATTAGATCTTTTGGAAGACACAATTGAAACAAAATCGGTTTGATACACTTGAATCGATTCATGAACATTATATCCACGGTTTTCAAAGATTGCATTCCTTATAATTTGAATGTTTAAGTTCATGAACTGACCGATTTGATAAAGTAACCAGCTTAAGTATGCATACCTAAGCAACCGGATTTGAGTTGGTTTTGGTTTCCAACCTCAGCAGAAATTCTCGGGTAGAAAACTTCCGTCAGTATGCGTATGGGTAGGCATACTTAAGGTGACTAGTTAAGAGTTTGTCAATTCCCAAACTTAAGCTGTCTCTTTCACCAATTTCGTACACACACATATGCATACACTTGGTTTCCGGTTCATGGATTTATACACTAATGTGTGAACACACTATATATGCTTATATTCAAAGATGGTTACATAATATCAAATCTACACTCCAATCATTGAAACATTCTTAGAGGATGTTATATAGTTGTTATCATAAACTATTTTTCATCAAAGCAATTTTCAAGATATTGAAATGTCATCATGACTTTCGTCACGAGTAAAGATGAACTTGGCTAAAGCGAAAGCTTACCAACACATATTTCGAGAAATAGATAGGCGATTTAAACTCGGCTCGAAATAGCAAATGTGTATAATTGAAATCTATATACTTATACGACTTTTGTCTCAAGAGTAGATAGACTTTTGAGTGATAGATAAGTTCAAGTCTCCACATACCTTTTAGTCGGAAGTTCCATTAGTTCCTTGAGTTGTTCTTCGTCTTCATATGATGATCGTGGTGGAGTATAGAGCTCAACTACACTTAACTATCCTAGTCCGAGACTTTAGCTATAAGTATACTAGAAATCAAGACGTATAGTTTTGACAACTAAATTTGACAAACAAGCTTGAGATATCAACGCTTGCGAGTTCGACCGAGCAATGCTCTAACATTACCAATATGTGTGTTTAGTATAATTGTTCATAACTTGTTTATGTATCTTGGTAAAACTATTCACAAGGCCTGACTTTTGTATTGGTATGACTTTTATTAGTGAAACCGATCTTAAGTAATCACCTGAGATGGTAAGATCGATATCTTGAAATTGGTGTGACTAAATACTAGCCATTGGGTAACCGATCCTAGTAAGAGGTGTGACCGATCACAAGAGAGAGTATAATTGATCCTTGTAAGAGGTTTAACAAGTTTTAGTAAGTTGGTGTAACCGATCCTATAACTTGGTAAACCGATCACAAGTTTTACCATAAGAAGTGGTAAACGATCCTAGTACTTAGTTAGCCATTTTATGGTAACTAGTGTAACCGATCCTAGTACCCACTTGGAGGTAGAACCAAAACTTTATGTTGAGGTAGAACCGTGAAACTCATTAATGGTGATTTGATAGGATAATTAATCACATAGTTCTTGGAAGTCATATGAACCAATTCTAAACTTGTTTGGAAGTGTGTCAAATCGGTTCCAAGATTGTAAATATGAAAAATAATTTACAAAGTAAAGATGTCGACATACTTTGAACATGTGCAGTAACTCTTATCTTTTATTGTTCAAAGATATTCCTTTAGGTTTTTAGTTTTATATGCTTTTAATTTCCAGCAATTAAAATGCATATCTTTAGAAAATAAAAATTAGTAATGTGCATTTACTAGTTGGAGATTTTTTTACGGAGATTTCAGTCAATATTTGGACAGTGCATTTCTAGGGATTATGGAAACCGAATTTGGAAATATATTGCATATCTTGAGAATATTTTCGGTTTTGGAAATTCCTGGGTGTCCAAACTTCCTTGTCTATAAATACTGAAGTTTGCATTTCAAGCAAACTAATCCTCATAGCCAGCAAAACTACCTAGTTGTGTTGTTACCGGTGGAGCTTTAGGAAAAAGTTTCTTGAGATAGTGTGGAATATTGATTTTCTTGGCTAAAACAACAACCAAAGTTGGTAATGTTGTAGTAACTTAAGTTCTTTCTTTAGGGAGTAGTGTGCTTGTACCAAAAGGGTTTTTTTTAAATTGAAAAACAACAGAGTTGATGAATCAAACAATGAGAAACAGAGACAAGCGACAACATGCATAAAAATTGAAATAAACTTTTTGTTACTATAGTACTCTGAATATTGAATTCATCCTCAGTTAAATAACAAATTATATATTCATGTGTTTAGCAAACCTTATGATATATATGAAAGTGAAGAGTATCCCCTGGCGGTGAAACCCTATTTTATGCTCCTTGTGTTTTCTTCTTAAAGCCTGATGAAAGATATGTAGATATTGTTGTATAGTTCAAACATTGACCCTCAAGAATCCATCTCATATTAGTAAAGCTTGTAAAAAACTTTTAAAATCATGTCTACGGGCTACGTTTTGGAACCATGAAGTTAGGTTTCAAAGCTTTTATTCACGAATCTTCTGAATGCCTTGTGTCACGTAGCAAGTTATGTAACAGATTGGTTTTTTGATTTCAAAACCATTTTTCTAGTTTCTCATGAAGATTTATTATCACATAACACGTAATGTAAGACCCCGGTTTCAAAACCCGAAAGATTAGTTTAGCAATCCTTTTTGTAAGTGCACAACAACTACGTATTTTCAGTTGCTGAGGGATTATAACAACTAAATCTGAGATGGTAATTGAACTATGATTGTTAGTGGATGGTATTGATCTTCAATTTATCGCATAGTAAATGTCTTTTGAATCCTCTAGGATGATTCAACCTATTGGGACAAAGTATAATACAAAGGTAACACTGCACTATGTACACGAAAATTAACAAATAAGTGCATAAATCCGGCATTAAAATAAGGTCATTTATGCACTTATCATGTTATTGTGTCACTCATTCTATGATTGTTCCTAGCCCAGGCTTGATTAACTTTAGGATTTTTAAACTCCCGAAGCCACTGAGCCTCAAAACTGTAGTTGATTGTATCAAATGAATGTCAACTTATAATCAATTGTGGCATGCACTCCAAGGTTTTGTTGGACACATTCAGCTGAAAAAGCGGTGTCGCAATCCCAGCACCATAAAACAGAGCCATCCTGGATGTTTCCTGACCCTCACTTTGGCACATGTGATGCGTCAGTGCCTCTAATACTATTTTGTAGTGATATGACCACGTACACGTACATTAGCCAATAATGTGCCAAATTGTTAAATGAGTGGGTCATGTGATGTATAATTTTTCACAAATATTACTGTTATCCATCTAATCTCTCTCGGTAAGTCACTCATTTAGGATTGCTTCCTGACCGAGCTTGTTTAACTTCGGGATTTTTTTAGAACTGTCGTAGCAATTATTCTTAACAATGTTTGGGGGAATATATTTTTTGACCCTAATGATTAGGCTTGGGATGACTACATAAATGAGCCTGGCTGCCTGGCAGTCCAACGTGGACCGTTTGACAAGGCACATTACACTGAAAAATAAATACAACAATCGCCATGTAAATTCTGGTTTATCTCTTGTCTGGGTTCATTTTGAATATTTTATATTAGTAGATCAAAGAATATTGATAAATATTGCTTGAACACTGAAGTGTTGAACGAATTTGCATATCAACTATACTGATGTGTTCGTTGGGACGAAGAACAAACTTTCACAAATATCGTTGTTCCTACAAGATTCTGTACGTTCTTGATTGGGAAACGCAATTTGGGGTTATTCTAACAATTGACGTCTCAGTGGAGTCTGTAATTTCTGTAATTCCTTTTATATTCTCTCACTCAGTCTGCTTCAGCCGTCTCCATCCACCAATGGATGATTCTCCACCTCCTATCTCCACCAACCCACCATCTCCACAATGTTCACCCACTGCAAACGAAACACTACAGCTGATTCAACACTCAATCAGGTTTGAAAAGCTACCTGAAAAGTTACTCCAAAAGAAGAACCCACCAACAAACGCTTCGTTTTCAGAAACTTCTTCGTCTATTAAACAAAAAGAAGAGGAAAAGAGTATCCCTTTATACTCAGAACCACCACAATCCTTCTATTCTGCTAAATCATCTTCGAATACTGATTCTCCTTTTCGGGAAAAAAAAAGACAACCACACCTTCAACACCATCTCAAAAGCAGAACATTAATCAGTATAACTTAAAAGGAAGGAATCATTTAGTGACATCAAAACCTTCTCATCATCTGTCGATTTTGACACCATCAGAAACCTACAAAAAGGATCTCGAAACACCTCTTTTTCAGCTCACTGAAAGAATGCAAGACCTCATGCATGCACATAATGAAAACTGCTTAGCAGTTTTGGTTCTAGGGGGAAACGCATATTTTTACAACCTCAAACAAGCTCTCGTGAAAAAATGGTATCCCATGCAGATACATCACATGGAAACTAGCTCTACTCATCAAGTGTTCCAGGTATCAATGAAACACAAAGTGGACAAAGAACGAATCTTTGAAAACCAGCCATGGATTGCAGACCAACAAGTGGTACTTGTTGAAGAGTGGACTCTATTCCAGAAATATCCAACAAATTGTTTTAAGTTTGCGCCCTTCTGGATTCAATTATTGAATCTACCTCGCTACCTTGATGACGAGAAATCACTATATGAACTGATTGAAAAATCAGAAACTGGAACTGTACTCCATGTAGATTTCTCTCGAACTCATCGTATGGTGTTTGTTATGGTGGATTTATCCAAACTATTCATACCTGGTGTCATGTTGAAAATAGTAAACGGCCTTTGGGTTCAGTTTGCATATGAAAATATACCTATACTTAGTTTTTTATGTGGATTTCCAGGGCATACATTCAAGGAATGTACAAATTTCATCGACTTGGAGCAAACAATGAGAACCAGTAAGTTTCACAACTACCCTTATGGCAAACTCAACTCAAGAGTCAAAGCCACAATCTCTAAATCTCAAAAAATGGAGGAACTGCAAACCATGCATTTGGCAAACTTTTATGTTGGAGAATCATCCTCAAACCCTACTGTGCATGCCAACTTTCAGTACAACAATCAGAACACATACCAAGAACAACAGGCACAACAACAAGACAAGAGACCCCCAATGATGATCATCATATGAACTATCAAACTGCAACAGATCAAACACCTGCGGAAAATTTCTCCAATAACGGTTCAGAGAAGATTAGGGCTAACGAACTCAAAGGAAAATCGGTACCAACTCAGTTGTCTGAAGAAATGACTCGCCAAGGCTTAGCTTGGAACTCGGTCGAACAAAATCAAACATCTACTAATGCTACTGACAAGGACAAGCCTGCGCATCCTTCTCAGCCGTCCTTACAGAACCATAAAGAAAGTTCCCATGCATGTATTGCAACACCTGCAAACTTAGATACTGCAAAAGCAAAGAATGTTGGGATAAAGGTAACACATGTTGGCCCACACACATCCACCTCAGCTAACACAACTAATCCCCAGGTCATCTTCGTAACACATGTGGCAGAACACATCAATATCAAGTTGCCAGATCAGCAAAAAGCACCCAAAGGAAAAGAAAAGGTCCCAAGCACTGAGGCCTCTCCACAGAACATGCCCATCAATCCAAACCCGAGTCCTAAATTAAAACCCGGCATGGCCAGAATGCTCTCTTTTTCCACTCCTGAGTACACGTAAGTTCTAACTTCTTTTTCGCAGTGCAGAGATGCAAAGGTAAAGCTACTTGTACATAATATCTATGATAATCCAGAGGTCATTGTCACCCACAATACAGAACCAGAGGAGAGACACTACCCTCTTAGGCCAGTGCACACCTACAAGAGGAGGACTTTTAGGCAACCAGCAAAGATTCTTGAACATCTAATGCTCCCAAATACTCCAGACTTTGCAGCTAAACCACCACCTTCCAAAGCAAGGAAGTTCATTTCGATTGCAGAGCTAGATCAACACAAAACAAGAATGAATGAACGAGAGATTGAGATACCTACAATAAGAGTCAGAAATCCAAGAAGTCGTCGTTACCAAGGAGCCACTGATACCAGGACTGCATCACCAATTCCACAAGTTCGACCAACATCATCTTATGCATCATCATCGTTTTACAACAACACCATGGCCCACAATAAACCTGATACCAAACCTGCATGGAAGCTTTCCATTGAATATGAGATTGCGACAGCAGATACAACAACCTTTGAGCAACGTGTTTAATGAAGAACGAATAGGAAGAAGGCAATACGGAGATTACAAGGGATGAGAAGAGATGAAAAGGATGAGAATTGACGATAATAAAAAGATAAAAGAAACAAAACTAGTCAAATAAAACCAAGGTGACCAAACATGTGGTACAAAAAATCTAGCCATATTATTTTTAATAAATGAAAACCATTTAATTAAAAAGTGACACAAAAACTCCACGTCAAATAATAATGTGCAAATTTAGTTTTTATTACTTTAAAAAAAAGCCAAACATACCCTTTTTACCTTGTCTTCTTCTTCTTCTCTCCTTTCTTTTTTCTATTTATGCGGTCTTCATCTCCCTACCACCATTAACACCAGCAGCAACAAATATCTCTCCATGAACACCATCGCAACACCTCCGTCACCACCAACAACAACACCTCCGTCACCACCAGCAGCAACACCTTCGTCTCCTCCACGAAACATTCGTCTATTTTTCTTCTATTTCTATTCATATCTATAACCAACAGTAGCTCCGCCACCATCAAACCAACCGATGTGTCCAGATCCGCCACCAACAGAACCTCCGTCTCCTCCATTAACACCATCATCACCTCCTTCTCCTCCATTAACACCATCATCACCTTCTTCTTCTCCGTCTACAGATTTTCCATCAACAACACCGCCTCCTCTTATTTTTGTTTTTCCCACCAGTACATCAGATCCGCCACCAACACTACTTCTACCTCCTCCTTTTATCATCTAAAACCACCACCAATACCTTCAAATCGGCCACCAACAACACCTCATCTACAATCAACACCAGTACCTACAGATCCGCTCCCAACATCACCTCCGCCTCCTCGTTCAATCCTCTACAATCACCACCACCACCTTATGATGTTTTCATCACCAGCAAATGATGATACATCTTCAAAGTCGAAATCAATATTGTGTTGGGAAATGACAGATTTATGATGAAACCAAAATTGGTTTCATCAAATTCTGACAGTTTTGGTTGGTGAAAACAGTAAACTAATGATGAAACCAAATTTGGTTTCATCATAAACTTGCCTATTTTCTGTCATGAAACCAAAGATTTTAATGATGAAAATTAAGTTTATAATGAAACCAAATTTTGGTTTCACCTGATTTTTGTCTAGTTTATTCGGTCTGACTTGGAAGACGGCATGTTTGGTTTCATCATTGAAGTTATGTTGGTGAAATGACAATATGTGGTTTCGATTGTATGTACAATGGTGGTTTTGATTATATGTGTGTATAAATTGGGAGAATGTGTATAGCAGGGTCGGGTACTGGTACTCCAGGTATTGATGAAGAAGTTTTGTTGGTAGTGGTGGCCTTAACTGAAGTTATGGAAGTGATAAAGAATGGATTAACTGAGTAAGGGTGGTGCTAATGCAATGAGAGTTGTAGTTGAGCTTCAGGTGTTGCATAAAGGACTGCTATGGGTTACAATTAAAGAGGTGTATGTCTGCATTGTTAAAAGTGTAATGAATTGGCTGAAGTTGATGAAACCTAATCAGGTTTCATCGTATTTTTTTCATTTTGTTGAACATTAATATCTGTGAAGCCAATTTTTGATGGTGGGATACAGGTGGATTATTTTTTGTTGAAACTGGTTGTAGTTGAGGGGGTAATGGTAGTGGTGGTTGTGGTGCTGGTGGTTGTGGCAGCGATGGGGGTGGTGCAGTTGACGGTGGTGGTAGGTTTCATCTTATTGTGGATTGTTTTTTGTTGAAAGTAGTCTTAGTTAAGGAGGTAATGGTAGTGGTGGTTGTGGTGATTATGGTTGTGGTGGCGATGGGGGCGGTGCAGTTGACGGTGGTGGAAGGTTTCATCTTATTGTATTTCATTTTTTCTTCTTCTTCTTTCTCCTTTCTTTTATGATGAAACCAAAATTTGGTTTCATCTTATTTTGGTGAAACCAATTTTTGGTTTCATCATTTTTCTGGTGGTGGCGCGGTTGTGGTCGGTGGAGCCGGCGAAGGTGGTCGGTGGCGGCGGCGACGACGGGCGGTGGTGGTGTTGCTGGTGGTGGGTTATTGTTCGTGGTGATAATATAATAAAATTTAAAGGTTGGGTTGATTTTTGTTTTTGTTGGGGTGATTTAAATAATAGAAGGGTAATGTAGACAATTTATGTTAAATGGGGTTTTTGTGAACATTTTGTTTTGGTGGAGTTTTTGTGCATGGATGTGACACCTTTGGGGTTATAACTCGCGGACCGTAAAAGAAAAGATAAAAGAGATAGAGAATCGTATAAAACGATAACAATATTGATTGGTAATAATAAGATTGGTTAAACTCTAAACAAGAAGGCATAGCCTTTAAATAGGTTTACATGACCGACTTAAAAAAAAAAAAAAAGGAATTCTACCTAAACTAGGAAAGTAAAGGACTTGCAAAGCAAGTAAGCTAAAATAGACGCAAGGGATCAACAATCATTGTTGATATTAACGAAAAGGGATCAACTATAATAGTTGATACGTTATAGGAAGATGATAGTTGATACGTTATAGGAAGATGTCCTACATCAGTCCCCCTTCTTAAAAGAAACTCGGCCTCGAGTTAGCTAATACGAAAAACTTCATTCTCTCCATATATTGCTCTAGTCTTCGAGTTGTCATCACAGAATACGAGTTCTTTTTCTCCATGAAAATTGTAGATATCACGTTTACTGGTTTACCACGATCAAACAAAAAACTCGTAGCTCTAGAGATCATAAACAGAAATATCCAAGAAATGTTGCTCCACGCGTAATAAGATGCACGTTTAAATTTCCCGCGATCAAACACAAAAGTCTCATTACCGCTGATGATAATGTAAACCATGCAAGCAACGACTATCATGAGTACAGTAAGTATAACTTTCAACCAACCAACTCTTCTAATTTCGATATAATGTCTAGCATCGATAGTATTGACTAGATATGTCCCAACCAATAACAATGCGGCAGCAGGCGGCAAAAAGAATGCCATATTCATGTCGACCATGTTAGTAATGGCTACTAATTTCCTTTCTCCTCCTACTCGGTTTACCCCCAAAGAATTCTTTGTCTAAAAGATTAGTCATCTTAACATTTGTTCGTGTTGATTTGCCACGATCAAAAACAAAAATCCCATGACCACTAATTGCTGAAATCTTATGAGTGGCGACCAACACCTCTGTCATGCCATCGTTTTTGCTTATGAATTTTGTAAGAAGATAATCATTAAGCTGTGTCTTCTTCTTATGGTTTTCAAGTTGGTAAGCTTTGGAACTGCCTACCATAAACCTCTCTTTGACTTTTGGTAACAATGACAAACGTCCATTTTTGTCTTCATATGTAACAACCATGGAAATTAAATTAACCATCAGAACTGTCTTACCGAAATTAATGTCGACATTACTGTTTATTGGAAGTAAGGCGTGATATAAGAGTTCCACCAACTTGTAAATTACTCCAAAGCAAACCTGCATGCTTCGACCAAAAGGAATATCAACAATTATAACACAATTATATTCCATAGCCAATGATTTTGTTTTTGCATGAGGTAGAGTCATATGACCGTCGGCATGTCTCTGTAGAAAGTGTTTCCACTTTGACATAGATGAATGAATTTCATATGTAATGTCAGGTGTTAGATGCGCAACTGCCCATCTTATTCCTTTTGTTCCCGGACATACCACCAAAGGGTTCTTCTAGTAAATATCAATCTCCGGACATGCTGTCATGTTATCTGTTGACTTCTCTACTAAATCATTCGCCAGCGATACTCTCTTCATGTTTGATAAAACTCTACCACGAAATCGTTCACTGTAATTCTCTACCGTTATATCTTCAAGAGATTGAAAACCACATCCATAGACGATCGAATAAAACAGCGGTAAGGAATTTATAATTCTCGTCGGATATAGCACAATCTTACCAGGATTTATAGAGACCGTACTTGTTCCCTCATGATTAAGAAGTTGCTTATTTTCAACCTTGGATAAAACAGGCATATCAAAATCAGAAGTTAATAAGCTAAGATTCAAAGACTTACCATTAAGTTCTTGTGAAACATGCGGTATTTCGTTCTTTTGAGAAGTTGATTCAATACAGTTAAGGCCAACAACAATAACTGTATTGTTTTCAGTTGATTATGTAATTCGTCATCTTCATCAACTGATGTAGCCGAAACATCTCCAACACCCATAGATGACGATGAAAACTCTTGAGGTGCCAGCGAAACTTCTTGAACCTGATGTTCATCTTTCTCAGAAGTAGCTTTTACATTCTCTTCTACGGGAACAATAACTGCCATCTCTTCTTTGTTAACTGAAGTAGTCGAAACAGCTATGGTGTCATTAGAAGAATATGATGAATTCTTTTGAACTTCTTTACTGGAAAGTTTGGGATATGTAAGTTTATATGCACGTTTAGCTTTAGCAATCAAAAATTCTTCAATCTTCTCCAACAACTGACTTCCCTCTTCTCTGGCAAGATAAAGTTCTTCTTTTTTTCTTTGTTCTACAGAATGAGTTCTCATTATTTCTTTTTGAATTCTTCCAAGTTTGTTTAATAATTGTAGTTTCATCTGCAGAAGATCCTCCATATTTACTTTTTCCATGATCAAAAACGAGAATAAGAAAACTAGGTTTTTTTTTTTTTTAGGTTTTCAGTTGCGGAAGCGATTATGTATCGGGTTTTAAGAATATAACCTAAAACCTAAGACTGTGGTACCAACTAATGAAGAACAAATATGAAGAAAGCAATACGGAGATTGCAAAGGATGAGAAGAGATGAAAAGGATGAGAATTGACGACAATAAAGAGATAAAAGAGATAGAGAATCGTATAAAACGATAATAATATTGATTGGTAATAATAAGATTGGTTAAACTCTAAACAAGAAGGCATAACCTTTAAATAGGTTTACATGACCGACTTAAAAGAAAATAAAAGGAATTCTACCTAAACTGAAAAGTAAAGGACTTGCAAAGCAAGTAAGCTAAAACAGACGCAAGGGATCAACAATCATTGTTGATACTAACGAAAAGGGATCAACTATAATAGTTGATACGTTATAGGAAGATGATAGTTGAAACATTATAGGAAGATGTCCTACATCAGTGTTGGAGGAAACCAATACTCACAACAACCATGAATTTCTTAGCTTGGAACTGTCAAGGGGTCCACAATCCTTTGACAGTATCGAAACTGCGTGAATACACACGCACGTTCAAGATTGATTTACTTTTTATGTCAGAAACTTTAGCTTCAGTTGCATATTTGAATTTCCTGCAAACTAGTCTAGGTTTTGAAAACTGTTTTATAGTTCCATGTATTGGACATCGAGGTGACCTCTGCTTGATGTGGACATCCCACCTCGATGTCACTGTTTTAGTCTCTAATCAAAGTTTAATACATGCTTATATTCATCCAAGACAACAACAACAACCTTCCCAACAGAGTTGGTTCTTCACCTGCATATATTGCCCTCCGCAACCTGCTGCCAGATGGGACTTTTGGAAATACTTCCCCAACATCATCATTACCGCAAAACTCTCCTGGATTCTGATGGGTGACTTCAACGAAGTTATAAACCAAGCCGAGAAGAAGGAAGGCAAACTAGTAACCTGCAACCAAGCAAAACATTTCTTCAATTTCATTAATCACTACGGCCTGATAGAATTAGGGTTTTAAGGTGATCCGTATAATTGGTCGAACAGACAATCTGATATGAAGTTCATTATGGAAAGACTCGACAGGAGTCTATCTTAACAACAATGGTTGGACCTACATCCTCAATCTCTAGTGAGACATTTGCCAAGTATTGGCTCGGATCATGCCCCGCTGCTGTTGCAGGAAAAGGCAATGCATAGATGTTCACCATCCTCTTTTCGGATCGAGCATTTATGGTTCCTACGCCCGCAAATGAAGGATGTTGTCATCGCAGCATGGCAATAGTCAAATGAAATTGAGTTAGCCAACAACTTGAAGCACAGAATGCAGAACACGGCACATTCCCTTCAACAGTGGCATAAACAAACTTTTGGCCATCTCCCCACACTTTTAAGAGAAGCAGAATTCTAAATCCAGCTTGTACAGTCAAAATGTGCATCAACTACTGGAACAAAACTTCTCTTTTGGCTACAATATGAGAAGAAACTCGGAATTCACACCTCATGCTGCAACATTGTCATGATACTTACTGGAAGCAACTCTCGAGAATATAATGGATAAACAATGGAGATATGAATACAACTTTTTTCCATACAAAGGAAACAATCGACAGGAGGATCAACCACACTCACCAACTCATGGACGAAAACGACACTTGGATATACAACCAAGAGAAGATTGCAAACCTACTGGTGCATCACTTCAATACCCAGTATGTTGCAACACCAACAACAATAAACATGAACCTCTTCAGGGACATGCAACCCAGGATTTTTGCAAACCAATGCGAGCTTTGGAGGCAATGCCAACTTCTGAAGAGATCTATAAATCTCTCCTTAACATTGGACCGGAAAAGGCCCCGAGACCATATGGATATACAAGTAAGTTCTTTAAGGTTTATTGGGATACAACCAAACCTCAAATTATGGAACTAGTTCACAACTTATTTCAGGAGGTAGAATTAGACAATCACACCAATATAACCTTATCACCCAAATCAGAACATCCATCTAAACAAAGTTATTTTCGACCCATTGGATTGTGTAACGTGGTCTACAGAATTATCTCCAAAATACTGGTTGATAAGATTAGGCCATTTCTCCAACACATCATTAGCCCATATCAAAGTGCATTTGTTCCGAATCGTGCCATTCATGACAACATAGACATTGCAACTGAAATTTTTCATCATATTAAAACAACTAAACCAACCAGAAACCAAAAATTTCCCTCAAGCTAGACATACAAAAAGCATATGATAGCATTGACTAGAAATTCATTATACAAACTTTGTCCACCTTAGGCTTTCTGCAAAAATTCGTTGAATATATCATGCTATGCATCACTACAGTCACATACTCAATAAAGGTTAATGGCACCCCTCATGGCCATATATAACATGCAACAAGACTCTGGCATGGTGATCCCCTGTCAACGTATGTGTTCATCATGTGTGAAGAAATATTGTCAACAAACTTCGTAAGACGTGAGCATCAAGGACGGATAAAAGGTCTATGCATTTCTACGAAAAAATCCCCAATTTTGCATCTTATGTATGTTGATGATCTAATGATCACATATTTGGCTGATCAGAAAACCTATGACAATCTACAATCTCTCATGCACTCCTACTCATCGTCAGCTGGACAAGCTATCAACAAGCAAAAGTCCATTCTCATCCACCACCCCAACACACCAATACAGACAAAGATACTTTCCAAGTTCAGACTACTCATAACCCACCAACCTATATGGGAGTGCAATTCAAACAAGGTAGAAACTCGTCACCAATTTTTGCCTAGTTGTTACATAGAATAGAAATAAAAGCCAAAGGATGGATTGCCAAATGTGTCAACCAAGCAGGGAGATGGTTATTAATTAACACATCACTGATTCCAACAACCAATCACATAATAGTGACCCAATTACTACTATCTCACTACACCACAAAATTGACAGGATTGCAAGAAACTTCTTTTGGGAGCATGAAAAAAATGTAATAAAACTGCACACCATTGGTAGGGACAAACTCAACTTGCCATTAATATAACGAGGGATTGGAATTCGGGATAGCAAGACTCAGAATTTGGCCTTACTGGGAAAAAGGGTATAAAGAATCAAAGAACAGCTGCAAACAATCTGTAACAGCATGTACATGTCCAAATATCTTGATCAATGAGAAATTCTCACATCTTCAGTTAAACCACTGGACTCTGCAAGTGCGACCTGGAAAAATATTTGTAAGGTGGAACGGTACATGATGGAACTATTTGCGGTGCAAATAGGAGATGGCAATAACACTCTCATCAAAGACAAATGGATTCCAAATTCTGGACCCATTACCACTACAACAACATGAGGAGACCAATTGGTAAGTACCCTAATTGAACCCCTCGCTTTCTCCTGGAAGCAAGACTTGTTACAAGAAATATTTGATCCAATCACTGTTAATGCCATCAAAAGCATACATATTCCAAACCCTCCTATCAGAGACTGCATCATTTGGCCATATTCAAAAACAGGGCAGTATACAGTCAAAAGTGGCTATGCAGACCTGATCACAAGAGAACAAAGTACTCAATCACTCTCGGCGGGAAATGTAGCGGCACAGGCTACAGGTGCAACAAACCAAGACAATTCTCACGGAAAAGGATATGGCAAGCATACTGCTGGAAAGTTAGTCATAACGGTCTGCCAACCTTTGGGTCTCTTCATGCCAGGAAAATCATGGACCACAACACATGCCTTATGTGTACTACGGATTCAGAATCCAACCAACACTGCCTGTTCACATGCAATCATGCGAAAGAAACATGGAAACTGATGGTGAAACATCTGCATGATATTAGAAATAATAATGCATACAACCCATACTACAACATCTTTCTGCCACCACATCCGGAGCCAAATGTTATTATAAGATCGGCTGATGCTAATCGAGGCAACAACAACACACATAGAGGCAACAGAAGCACACATCCACCGTCTCACCAAAGGAGGCCCATCAGCTATGCAGATACAACAATTCAAGTGCCACAGGATTTCAATAACTTTCTCGACATGGCACAAAAGGAGAAAGTTTTCACATTGGCGTGTTCCACCATCTGGAATATCTGGTTGGCTAGGAATGCAGAGTATACAAAAAATTAATTCAGACACCGAAGTGAACTTTTCAGATTGCATTAATTATGACACAAGAATTTAGATGGACCCGCAAGCACCTCACCAACAGACATCCAAACCTGAGGCAATATCACCAGCAACAACAACATCAGGATTCAAAAAGAATGATATGGATCAAATGGCATCCACCACCTGCAAATTGGCTTAAAATAAACACAGATGGAGCAAGCAGAGAGACACCGGGGGCTACACCGGACATGGCAGGAGCAGGATGGATCTGCAGGAATGCTGATAATCAGGTGGTAATGGTCATGGCAGCACCAATTGGAATTGCACCAGCACTGCTAGTTGAAACATGGGCTTTTCTCCTAGCGGTGAGAATGACAACAACAGAAGGATGAAAGAACATATGGTTCGAAACGGACTCGATGACACTGCTAAGGGTGATCGAAAATTCAGATACGCAAACACCTTGGATCATTCGAAATATGTTATCGTAAATCCATCATCACCTCAACGCAATACAACTGTTCAAGATCACACATATCTATAGAGAGGCGAATCAGGGTGCTGATGGGTTAGCGAACTTTGCCATAAAAAAACAAAACAACAACAGGGAATGTGTAGCATTTTTATCTGGGAAAATACATGCCCAACCTTCCTTAATGTAAATGTAACGAATGATTCGATAGGGAGTTTGTATCCCCGAAAAGTTTCTATTTAATAAAGACAACTTTTCTTTCAAAAAAAAAAAAAAAAAAAATGCCCTCAATTTATTTTTAGAAAAATGGTGTCTCTGTAATCAAAATATTCTTTTGTTTCCCTTTCGTGCTATAGTATATATCGTGTATATTGAAAAATATAGAATTAGAGTTCATCATCAGATAGTACATACTTGCGCCAAAAAATAATAATTAATTAATGGTACAATCTTAATAAAACAAAATGAACAAGTTGGACATCATCATGTAATTAATTATACGCATTGAGTTTCTTTCTATCTACTTGCTCAGTCGTATCAATTATGGTCCCTAAAGTATCTCTCATCCCGTCAAAATTAATCATTCGTGTTCTCCCGCAACATTTAATTAATTTTAGGGTCCGCGAGTTATAATCCCAAAGATATCACTATACATCCACAAAAAACCCATCAGAACAAAAGTAACACAAAAAATCCAACAAAACAAAAGTAACTCGCGGTTGATGAAACCAAAATTTGGTTTCATCATAAAATTTGATGAAACCCCAAAGAATTTGATGAAACCAAATTTTGATTTCATCATAAAATTTGATGAAACCAATTTTAAAATTTGGAGTTTTTGTATTAATTTTTAAAAATTTGGAGTTTTTGTATCAATTTTGTTTAAGATGGAGTTGAATCCCAACATTTGAATGGGGTTTTTGTACCACAAGTTTGGTCACTTTGGGTTTTTATGATTAGTTTTGTTAATTTTAAGCTTCATATATGCTTATTTTAATCCGATATGCACACTCCAGGCTTTAACTTACACGGAGATGAGATATATTGATGGATCACTATACGTATTAATACATGCTTTATTTATGCATCACACGTGATTATAAAGTATTGAACATCCGAGACTTGTTCTTTACAAACGATAAATATGTAAATATTTTGCCAGTTACTCTGGCGTTTTTCCAAACTAATGTTCTTTCGAGATCTAATGATCCATTAGGTGCTGGAAGAATATGCAAATAAGTGAGAATTTTGAACTAAAGGCATGATTAGTATCGCTATCTTTAAGACAAATTTACCGTTCTTCAAATAACGGTCGCCGGTGCAAAAAGAATTTATGGAAATTTTTTACATGGATACAAGGTGTTAGAGCATTGCTCGGTCGAACTCGCAAGCGTTTCTATCTCAAACTTGTTTGTCAAATTTAGTTGTCAAAACTATATGTCTTGATTTCTAGTCTACTTATAGCAAAAGTCCTGAATAGGATAGTTAAGTGTAGTTGAGCTCCAGACTCCACATCGATCATCATATGAAAAAGAAGAACTACTCAAGGAACCAGTGGAACTTCATTGACTAAAAGGTATGTGGATACTCGAACTTATCTATCACTCAAAAGTCTATCTACTCTATCTCCTACTCTTGAGACAAAAGTCATATAAGTATATAGATTTCAATTATACACATTTGTTATTTAGAGCCGAGTTTAACTCGCCTATCTATTTCTCGAAATATGTGTTGGTAAGCTTTCGCTTTAGCCAAGTTCATTTTTACTCGTGACGAAAGTCATGTTGACATTTCAATATCTTGAAAATCGCTTTGATGAAAAATAGTTTGTGAACAACAACTATATAACATCCTCTAAGAATGTTTCAATGATTGAAATGTAGAGTTGAGATTATGTAACCATCTTTGGATATAAGCATATATAGTGTGTTCGCACATTAGTGTATAAATCCATGAACCGGGAACCAAGTGTATGCATATGTGTGTGTACGAAATTGGTGAATGAGACAAGTTAAGTATGCATACCCATACGCATACTGGCGGAAGTTCACGTCCGTGAATATCTGCTAAGTTTGGGAATTGACAAACTGCTAACTAGTCACCTTAAGTATGCGTACCCGTACGCATACTGACGGAAGTTTTCTACCCGAGAATTTCTGCTGAGGTTGGAAACCAAAACCAACTCAAATCCGGTTGCTTAGGTACGCATACCCGTACGCATACTTAAGCTGGTTACTTTATCGAATCGATCTGTTCATGAGCTTAAACATTTAAATTATAAGGAATGCAATCTTTGCAAACTGTGGCTATAATGTTCATGAATCGATTCAAGTGAACCAAACCGATTTTTTTTCAATTGTGTCTTCCAAAAGATCTAAGCAATTGAATAACTCTTTAACTAGTTCTTTTGAAATCATTAGAACTAGTTGTGCTGAAGATGAATATGGTTGACATGAAAGTGCTCATATGGCTAACCATTTGGTTAACTGTTGTCAACCAACTAAGTGTACATGTTTAGATACGGTTAATCAAACCTAAATGAAATACATTTCATTTGTGTATGACAAGATAAGATTCGATCTAACGGTTGAAAGATATTAGCTTGAGTCTAATCAGGTTTTCATCTAACGGTGGATATTGAATGTTTTGTTACTAAGCTAACATTGATTTCAAACCTTGATTTGAAAACTATATAAAGGAGAACTCTAGCAACTGGGAAACCTAATCCCCACACCTCCTGTGTGATACTAGTTGTGTTAGCTAGAGTCGATTCTCCTTTAACCTTAGGTTTCTTCTCAAGACCCTGTAGGTTAACGACTTAAAGACTTCATTGAGATTGTGAAGCCAGACCAGACTACTTTTCTTGTAGTTGTGTGATCTGATCTTGTTGTACCTATCGTACGGGTACAATCGTAAGATTGGATTGAGATTGATATCTCTTATAGGAAAGATAGAAAAGAAGTCACAAACATCTTCATCTCATCGTTTGTGATTCCGTAATATCTTGTTTCGCTAGTCGATTAAGATTATTGTGAGGTGATCGACAATTCTAGGCTGTTCTTCGGGAATATAAGTTCGGGTTATCGATTGGTTCCTGTTCGCGTTGATTTATCAAAATACGGGAACAAAACTCGTAGGTATTTCTGTGGGAGACAGATTTATCTATTATCGTAAACTTTTCTGTGTGATACAGATTTGTTTATTAAAGTCTTCGACTTTGGGTCGTAGCAACTCTTAGTTGTGGGTGAGATCAGCTAAGGGAATCAAGTGCGTAGTATCCTGCTGGGATCAGAGACGTATGGAGCGAAACTGTACCTTGGATCAGTGTGAGATTGATTGGGGTTCAGCTACAGTACAGACCGAAGTTAGTTTGTAGTAGTCTAGTGTCTGTAGCGGCTTAATACAATGTGTGCTCAATCTGGACTAGGTCCCGGGGTTTTTCTGCATTTGTGGTTTCCTCGTTAACAAAACTTCTGGTGTCTGTGTTATTTCTTTTCCGCATTATATTTTGTTATATAATAGAAATATCACAGGTTGTGTGTTGTATTGATCAATTGTGAAATCCAACCTTTGGTTGTTGATTGAAATTGATTGATCTTTGGATATTGGTTTTTGGTACCATCCAAGTTATTTCTCTTGTATTCAATTAGACTCACATATTTTTGTTTGCTTGAGTAAGGATTGAATCGAGAAATTGAGATATTAACTCTTTGATATATCTTTCTTAAGATTGAGTCTAACTGTCTAGTTTATTCTCTTGAAATTATATTGGATTTAGTCCATACAGATTGCTAATCGAAATATTGGGTGTGGTTGTTAGACCCCCGCATTTTCAATTGGTATCAGAGCAGGCAAACACTTTAAACCTGATAAGTTTGTGTTTGTCCGATCCCTAAAAATCTCTCCCAAAGAAGTTTACCATAGGGATAGATTTTTCAAAGATTATTGTTATACAATGTCATAGTATTTTCAATTGGCATTTGTAAAGCATACCAGAATTCCTTAAAGATTGTTCAAAGATTATTATGTTCTAGACCTACGGTCCCTCATGATAATCGTGTACCATCTAGAATGATAGAGAATCTAGTTGATGTGAAACATTCTAAAGGAAAAATTAAAAAATTCTCTAAGAAGAATTTTTAGAGGAAACATGATCAACGCGCAAAGATATGGTCTCTCACGAGAGTTACTCTTAATCTATTTGAGGAATACTATCGTAATGGATCAATTGACAAGGATCTGTTTAGAGCGTTTGAAAATGTTATGAAATTCTTAGAAAAGCTTCATTCCATAGAGGAATTGAATCGTTCTGATAAAAGTTTTGTACCTATCAAATTATGTTCTCATGATGTACAAACTTTACTAACTACCAACTCTTGTGAAGTTGATAAAAACATTTCCCGTCAGTTTGGTAAAGAGCCTATTCATCAGAAAAAGTCATTCCTTTGTCATAAGAAAAAGACCTCAAAAAATCCTGAGTATTAAATATCAACCGGAAAAGATGCATGAGAAGATCTCTGCATATTCCGCCACCTGGTAACAGGTTTGGCTCCACCCCATTTGTATATAACTTGGAATGGGGCAAGTAACGGTTTGATTGTGTTTGTGTAATCTTTTTCTGATTTAAAAGCTTTTCAGAAAGGTGTTGTAAGTGCCTCCAAGTTACTTTCTCTGTACTGGAAATTTCTTTCAGTATACGAACCTTGGAAAAGGAAAAATCCCAATTTTTGGGTCGCGGAACGTGTACGGGTCCAAGACCATTTGTGAAGTCTATAAGAAGTAGGGTACGCATACCTCTCTTCCTTCCCAAATTTTCCGCGTACGTGAGCTGCCTCTAGGGTTCATGTATTTCCTCCATTGAAACGTATTTGGATAACAAAGAGTGAGAAGTCTTTCAAGGGGATTCCAAGTAAGTTATTTCCTTCTTATTTCTTTTTCTCCTTTCTAGAATTATGAATAATTTCAAGGCTTCAAAAGGTTTTTCAAATAACTTGGGTTCTTTATCCTCTTCTATGAACCTTCCCATTGATCAAAATTATCTTAGGATTAGATTTGTTAATGATTCTTGTGGCAAGGTTTTAAAAAGGATTTCTTCTACTGGGTTTATTCTAGAAAAGAAATTAGATATTGGGAGTGGATATAAGGAGGATTTGATTTGTTTTGAAAAATTTAAACTTGGAAACATCTTTGATGGTCTTGGTGAAGGATATGATACTCTTACTAGAATCTTTTATGCCAAAATTTATGATGTTGATCTTGAAGACATGGAATTCAAGACCATGGTCAATAGAGAAAGGATTCATGTTAATAGTGAATTAATTTCAAAGATTACCAAAATTCTTTTGCGAATTTTTCGCTTCCCTAGGCCAAGTAATGAAAGACCATCATATGAAACCATCTCAAAAGGTCTTTGTGGGAGAAGCATTGATTGGAATGAAGGGAAATTTCCTACTAATCACCTTAGCTTTGCCTTGACGTCCTTTGGAAAACTTGGTATTTCTAACCTTTGTCCCTCCACGATTGAGAATTCTCGTTGGAGTCGTGAGTTCGCGGAATTGGTCTATTTCCTTGTGATGGAAACCAAATATCTTGACATTTGTGGATTTATTATTTTTCAAATGTTAGCTATGACATCTTCCAACAAGAAGTTAGGCTACCCTTGCTTGATTGAGCGAATTTTTCTCAATTTCTCCATTGAGCCTATTGGCAACTCCATTGGAACTCCCAAACTTGTTCGGTCGTGTACCTTCAACCATATGAAGGAGAATGCTTGCAAGAGACAAAGATGTGACACAATTGATGGCTCGAGCGATTCTTCTTTGAAGCTTCTTCACCAAATTTACAAGGGTGTTTTTAATTTGAATACCAAAGTAAGTTGTGTACAAGAACAATTACTTGTGATTTCTACCAAGTTTCCCGATATTAAGGAGGACATGGACAAGGTTCGTTCCACCTTCATGGTCTCCAATGATGAAGATGCTGAGTAGTTTTTCTTGCTTATTATTGGTTTTAAATTGTTCTTAATGTCTAGGAAACTTCTTATGAGAATTTTATTCTTATTTTTTAAGAAGGATAACTAGGGTTTGGAATAGCCATTATTGTGAGTACACATAGCTATGTCCAACGTTTTTTCATCTTGCAATGTTTCTAGATTTATTTATTTAAATTCTAAAGTTGATTTGGAAGATGATTTTGCATTATCAATCTTTGTGGTTTTATATATTGCAATTTGTTATGGGATATGTGTGTTTGCGTCCGTGAACTATGATTGTCCCATACTTTTTCAAAAGTTGTCTCTTTCATATGTCGATAGGCATGTATTGATAAAAGATCGATGAACTTTTGACAAACAAAAATTGAACCTATTGTGTCATTATGCAAATAATTGATGGAAGATAGGATGAATTTTTGTTTACAAAGATTATGTCTATTATATGTCGTTATGCAAATAGTGATGAAAATAGAATGAATCTTTGTCTACTCCGCAGTATTGAGCTTCCCTGATCCATCTTTTATGTAAATACTGCGTGGCTCCGTAAGTTCTCTTATTTGAGCATTTCCAACTAGATTAATCATGAATTCTTTTGTGGTTAATTTGGTTGAGTATTCCGATTAAATTAATCATGGGTTTTCTTGTGGTTAGTTTAGTTGAGATTTTTGGATACAAAATCATTTCCTTTTGTGATTTTTGGTGTCCAACGAAATCCTTCTTTTCTCGTAAAAGTAAGATCACTCTTGTTGTTCTTTCGGGAATGACATTTTATAGGGGAAAGTTCTTTTTGAACTTGCGCTTAATTTCTATATCATTATGGGGAGTGCGGCTGTGGAATTTTATAGGGGTTATCTTGTATCTTTATAAACTCCTTGATGAATGCATTTAGCTTCGGATTTATGATTGCATCTAAACAAGTTGATATGTGCTTTTCTTTGGTCTCAAAGCATCCATGGAAATTTCATTAGGATCCTACTAGTTTTCGTACCTTTGGCAATTTTATTGACAAAAAGGGGAAGAATTAATGTGTAGTTCACACTACAAATACATATGGTTTTCGGATCATTATGTAAGGGGGAGTGGTTTTCATGTTGAGATGAAAGTATTGACTAAGGGGGAGTGATTCATAGCACCATAGTATTGTTGTCGAAGTTGTGATACAATTGAACTTTGATGTTGTGTAATAATACTATGACACTGTATAACGATGATTTAGAGCTTTTATTTTCTCATTGTTATGGCTACGAATCTTCAACGACTACGATGCTGAACTTAACATATATGGAATCATGGGAGTACTTGGAAGTGACGAAGATTTCGAGTAATGTTGAAGAACCGAGGAGATCATGCATGTGGACGAGCAGCTACAAAGTTTTACTTATTTTGTAATCCATATGTATTGATAGTTTTGTCACTAAAATTGACAAAGAGGGAGATTGTTAGAGCATTGCTCGGTCGAACTCGCAAGTGTTGCTATCTCAATCTTGTTTGTCAAAACTATATGTCTTGATTTCTAGTTTAGTTATAGCTAAAGTCTCGGACTAGGATAGTTAAGTGTATTTGAGCTCCAGACTCCACCGCGATCCTCATATGAAGACGAAGAACTACTCAAGGAACCAGTGGAACTTCATCGACTAAAAGGTTTATGGAGACTTGAACTTATCTATCACTCAAAAGTTTATCTACTCTATCTCCTACTCTTGAGACAAAAGTCATATAAGTATATAGATTTCAATTATACACATTTGTTATTTCGAGTCGAGTTTAACTCGTCTATCTATTTCTCGAAATATGTGTTGGTAAGCTTTCGCTTTAGCCAAGTTCATCTTTACTCGTGACGAAAGTCAGTTTGACATTTCAACTATATAACATCCTCTAAGAATGTTTCAATGATTGAAGTGTAGAGTTGAGATTATGTAACCATCTTTGGATATAAGCATATATAGTGTGTTCGCACATTAGTGTATAAATCCATGAACCGGGAACCAAGTGTATGCATATGTGTGTGTACGAAATTGGTGAAGGAGATAGGTTAAGTATGCGTACCCGTACACATACTGGCGGAAGTTCACGTCGGTGAATATCTGCTGAGTTTGGGAATTGACAAACTTTTAAGTGGTCACCTTAAGTATGCGTACCCGTATGCATGCTGACAGAAGTTTTCTACCCGAAAATTTTTGCTGAGGTTGGAAACCAAAATCAACTCAAATCTGGTTGCTTAGGTACGCATACCCGTACGAATACTTAAGATGGTTACTTTATCAAATCGGTCAGTTCATGAACTTAAACATTTAAATTATAAGGAATGCAATCTTTGCAAACCGTGGCTATAATGTTCATGAATCGATTCAAGTGAATCAAACCGATTTGGTTTCAATTGTGTCTTCCAAAAGATCTAAGAAGTTGAACAACTCTTTAACTAGTTATTTTGAATTCATTAGAATTGGTTAAGGTTAAGATGAATATGGTTGATATGAAAGTGCTCATATGGCTAACCATTTGGTTAACTGTTGTGAACCAACTAAGTGTACACGTTTAGGTATGGTTACTCAAACCTAAATGAAATATATTTCATTTGTGTATGACAAGCTAAGATATTAGCTTGAATCTAATCAGATTTTCATCTAACGGTGGATATTGAATGCTTTGTTACTAAGCTCACATTGATTGAAAACCCTGACTTGAAAACTATATAAAGGAGAACTCTAGCAACTGGGAAACCTAATCCCCATACCTCCTGTGTGATACTAGTTGTGTTAGCTAGAGTCGATTATCCTTTAACCTTAGGTTTCTTCTCGAGACCCTGTAGGTTAACGACTTAAATACTTTATTGGGATTGTGAAGCCAGACCAGACTACTTTTCTTGTAGTTGTGTGATCTGATCTTGTTTCATTTATCATACGAGTACAATCATAAGATTGGATTGAGATTAATATCTCTGATAGGCAAGATAGAAAAGAAGTCACAAACATCTTCGTCTCATCGTTTGTGATTCCGCAATATCTTGTTTCGCTAGTCCATTAAGATTATTGTGAGGTGATCGATAATTCTAGGTTGTTCTTCAGGAATATAAGTCCGGGTTATCGATTGGTTCCTATTCACCTTGATTTATCAAAAGACGGAACAAAACTCGTAGGTATTTCTGTGGGAGACAGATTTATCTATTATCGTAGATTTTTCTGAGTGTACATATTTTTTTATTAAAGTCTTCGACTTTGGGTCGTAGCAACTCTTAATTGTGGGTGAGATCAGCTAAGGGAATCAAGTGTGTAGTATCCTGTTGGGATCAGAGACGTAAGGAGCGCAACTGTACCTTGGATCAGTGTGAGATTGATTGGGGTTCAACTATAGTCCAGACCGAAGTTAGTTTGTAGTAGGCTAATGTCTGTAGCGGCTTAATACAATGTGTGTTCAATCTGGACTAGGTCCCAGGATTTTTCTGCATTTGTGATTTCCTCGTTAACAAAACTTCTGGTGTCTGTGTTATTTCTTTTCCGCGTTATATTTTGTTATATAATAGAAATATCACAGGTTGTGCATTGTATCGATCAATTGTGAAATTCAACCTTGGGTTGTTGATTGAAATTGATTGATCCTTGGATATTGGTCTTTGGAACCATCCAAGTTATTTCTCTTGTATTCAATTAGACTCGCAGATTTCTGTTTGCTTGAGTAAGGATTGAATCGATAAATTGAGTTACTAACTCTTTGATATATCTTTCTTAAGATTGAGTCTAACTGTCTAGTTGATTCTCTTGAAAGTATATTGGAGTTAGTCCATACATATTTCTAATCGAAATATTGGGTGTGGTTGTTAAACCCCCGCATTTTCACAAGGGACTCAAAATTCACTTGATGTTGTTTTAACGATTTACACTATCTAGGAACAACTCGGACTTTTAGATTTGTAGAAAAGAAACCACCAACGTGTAAGAGATTATAAGAAGAAAAACAATAAGAAGTATATACAGACTGCCCATCACAAGAATAAATTTATAAATTGTTTTTGTCTCTTGAAAGAGATGCGTCCAAACTTATAATAGTCATATCTTCTCAGATAGTCACGACTACAAATACAAATTACACAACTTTTTAGTTGTAACTAATTGGTAATTTCACAGATTTAAATTCCGACAAACAAGTGACTTTACACACTTACAAAAGACGTCTTCATAACTCTTAATTCTCTGACATATACAATTAATGTATATTTCAAAATGCCAGCAATTATCCCCATTTCGATAAGTACATTTTGGTGGCTTCTGAAGCCAATACATAACCTGGTAAGTGTCTTTTAGTCTTGGAACTTCCATTTAGCACCAATGCATCAAGGTTTTGTAAATTTAACGGTAAGCATAATTTTGAACCGTAAAATCTATGTGAGCCGCACCTATTGTACATATGTTTTCAAAATAAATCTAGTGTTTTTAAGTATGCATGTTTATAGACATGTGCCTCTTTCTGATTTAATGAGTGTTTACGAGAACGGTCTATATCTTATCAGAAGAGGCCAATCCTCCTAACCCATATAGGTAAGTTTGAAAAATCGGGGGTCTAACAACCACACCCAATATTTCAATTAGCAATCTGTATGGACTAACTCTAATATATTTTCAAGAGAATCAACTAGACAGTCATCCTCAATCTTAAGAAAGATATATTAAGGAGTTAATTATCTCAATCTCTAATTCAATCTGCAATCAACAAATAAAAATTTGCGAGCCCGATTGAATATAAGAGATATAAACTTGGATGGTACCAAAGACCAATATATATGAATCAATCAATTTCCAATCAACAACCAAAGGTTGGATTTCACAATTGATCGATTCAAACGCACAACCTGTGATATTTCAATTATATAACAAAATATAATGCGGAAAAGAAATAACACAGATACTAAAAATTTTGTTAACGAGGAAACCGCAAATGCATAAAAACCCCGGGACCTAGTACAGATTGAACACCACACTATATTAAGCCGCTACAGATACTAGCCTACTACAAACTAACTTCGGTCTGGACTGTAGTTGAACCCCAATCAATCTCACACTAATTCAAGGTACAGTTGCGCTCCTTACGTCTCTGATCCCAGCAGGATACTATGCACTTGATTCCCTTAGCTGATCTCGCCCACAACTAAGAGTTGCTACGACCCAAAGTCGAAGACTTTAATAAACAAATCTGTATCACACAGAAAAAGCTACGGTAATAGATAAATCTGTCTCCCACAGAAATACCTACGAGTTTTTGTTTCGTCTTTTGATAAATCAAGGTGAACATGAACCAATTGATAAACCGGACTTATATTCCCGAAGAACAACCTAGTATTATCAATCACCTCACAATAAACTTAATCGACTAGCGAAACAAGTTATTGTGGAATCACAAACGATGAGACGAAGTTTGTTTGTGATTAAATTTATATCTTGCCTATCGGAGAAATCAATCTCAAGCCAATCCTTTCGATTGTACTTAGTACGATAGAAACAACAAGATCAGATCACACAACTACAAGAAAAGTAGTATCGGTCTGGCTTCACAATCCCAATGAAGTCTTCAGGTCGTTAACCTACAGGGTCTCGATAGAAACCTAAGGTTAAAGGAGAATCGACTCTAGCTAATACAACTAGCATCACATAAGAGGTGTGGGGATTAGGTTTCCCAGTTGGTAGGGTTTTTCCTTATATAGTCTTTCAAATCAGGGTTTGCGATCAATGTTAGCTTAGTAACAAAGCATTCAATATTCACCGTTAGATGAAAACCTGATTAGATTTGAGCTAATATCTTTCAACCGTTAGATCGAAACTTAGCTTATTACACACAAATGAAATGAACGTTTATCTAGGTTCGTGTAATCGTACCCAAACATGCACATCTAGTTGGTTCAACAGTAGTTAACCAAATGGTTAGCCATATGAACACTTTAATATCAACCATATTCTTCTTTACCATAACTTGTTCAAATGACTCAAATGAACTAGTTAGGGAGTTGTTCAATTGCTTAGATCTTTATAATAGACACAATTGAAACAAAAACGATTTGATTCACTCGAATCAATTCATGAACTTTATAGCCACGGTTTGCAAACTTGCATTCCTTAGTTTATATAAGTTTAAGTTCACGAACAATCGTTTTTATAAAATAACCAACTTAAGTACGCGGACTGGTACGCGGACTTAAGTACCCGGAATAAGTTTGTAAATAGTTCAAAACTCCATCAGATTTTCTCGGGAAGAGAACCTCCGATAGTACGCGGACTGGGTTCGTGGACTCTGTTCCGGTTTTCCTGATCAACAAAGTACGCATACTTTGGTTCAAGGAATAAGAACTTATACATGTATGAGTTACCTCACAATGTTTATATCCCACCATGGTTATATAATCTAAACTCTCATTTCAATCATTGAAACATTCTTAGAGGACGTTATATGATTGTTAATGTTAGAGCATTGCTCAGTCGAACTCGCATGCGTTGCTATCTCAAGCATGTTTGTCAATGTTAGTGATCAAAACTATAAGTCTTGATTTCTAGTCTACTATTGCTAAGGTCTCGGACTAGGATAGAAAGTGTAGTTGAGCTCAAGAACTCCATGGCAATCATCATACAAGACGAAGGACTACTCAAGGAACCGGTGGATCTTCATCGACTAAAAGGTATGTGGAGACTTGAACTTATATATCACTCAAAAGTCTATTTATTTCCTATCTTGAGACAAAAGTCGTTTTGCTATATAGACTTAGATTATACACATTTGCTATTTCGAGCCGAGTTTATCTCGCCTATCTATTTCTCAAAATATGTGTTGGTAAGCTTTCGCTTTAGCCAAGTTCATCTTTACCTAGTAACGAAAGTCATGACAAGTTTGAATCACTTTGAAAATTGCTTACTTTGACGAAAAATAGTTTGTGAATAACAACTATAGAATATCAACGTCCTCTAAGAATGTTTCAAATGATTGAAATGAAAGTTTAGATTATATAACCATTGGAGGATATAATCATTGTTGTTGAAACACATATATGTATAAGTCCTTATTCCTTGAACCGAAGTTTACGAACTTTTTTGATCAAGAGAACCGGAATAGTGGCGTGAGCCAAGTCCGTGAACTGGCGGAAGTTCTCGTCCCGAGAAATTCTGCTGGAGTTTGTGAACTCTTTCCGGGAACTTAAGTCCGCGAACTTGAGTAGGTTATATCTAAAAACGATGTTTGTGAACTTATTTTTATATAAACTAAGGAATGCAAATTGCAAACCGTGGCTATATAGTTCATGAACCGATTCAAGTGAATCAAATCGTTTTTGCTTTAATTGTGTCTTGTGTAGTTACATAAGATTTCCTTGCAATTGAACAACTCACTAACTAGTTCATTTGAGTCACTTGAACTAGTTATGGTGAAGAAGAATATGGTTGATATGAAAGTGATCATATGGCTAACCATTTGGTTGACTATTGTTGAACCAACAAATTTACAAGTTTGGGTACGGTTACACAAGCCTAGAAACGTGCATTTCATTTGTGTATAAAAAGCTATTTTTCGATCTAACGGTTGAAAGATATTAGCTTGAATCTAATCAGGTTTTCATCTAACGGTGAATATTGAATGCTTTGTTACCAAGCTAACATTGATTGCAAACCCTGATTTGAAAGACTATATAAGGGAGAACTCTAACAACTGGAAAACCTAATCCCCACACCTTCTGTGTGATACTAGTTGTGCTAAGCTAGAGTTGATTCTCCTTTAACCTTTGGTTTCTTCTTCTAAACCAGGTTAACGACTTAAAGACTTCATTGGGATTGTGAAGCCAGACCGATACTACTTTCATGCAGTTGTGTAATCTGATCTTGATGTTTCTATCGTAGGAGTACAATTGTAATCATTGGCTTGAGATGGATATCTCTGATAGGCAAGATATAAAAGAAATCACAAACACTTCGTCTCATCGTTTGTGATTCCGCAATATCTTTTTTCGCTGCGTCGATTAAGATTACTGTGAGGTGATTTATAATACTAGACTGTTCTTCGGGAATATAAGTCTGGTTTATCAATTGGTTCCTGTTCACCTTGATTTATCAAAAGACGGAACAAAACTCGTAGGTATATTCATGGGAGACGGATTTATATATTACTGTAGACTTTTCTGTGTGATACAGATTTGTTTATTAAAATCTTCGACTTTGGGTCGTAGCAACTCTTAGTTGTGGGTGAGATCAGCTAAGGGAATCAAGTACGTAGCATCCTGCTGGGATCAGAGACGTAGGAGCATAACTGTACCTTGGATCAGTGTGAGATTGATTGGGGTTCAACTACAGTCCAGACCGAAGTTAATTTGGAGTAGGCTAGTGTCTGTAGCGGCTTAATACAGTGTGTGTTCAATCTGGACTAGGTCCCGCAATTTTTCTGCATTTGCGGTTTCCTTGTTAACAAAATTATGGTGTCTGTGTTATTCATTTTCCGCATTATATTTTGTTATATGATTGAAATATCACAGGTTGTGCGTTGTTCAATCAATTAGAATATCCGACCTTTTGGTTGTTGATTTAAATTGATTGACACTTGTATATTGGTCTTTGGTACCATCCAAGTTATCTCTCTAATATTTGATAAAGACTCGCAGATTTCTATTTGCTTGAGTATATATCAAATCGAGAGATTGAGATATAAACTCTTTGATATACTTTTTTTATCTAGATTGAGTCTGACTGTCTAGTTGATTCTCTAGAAAGTATATTGGAGTTTGTCCATAAAGATTGCTAAGCGAAATATTGGGTGTGGTTGTTGTACCCCCACTTTTTCAATTGGTATCAGAGCAGGCAAACACTCAAAAACCTGATAAGTTTGTGTTTGTTCGTTCCTTAAAAATTGTCCCATGGGAAATTTCTTTGGAAAACTTGCTCTTGGCATCTGTAACGCACGCCAGAAGTCCTTAAAGATTGCTCAAGGATTAATATAGTTAAAACATCCGGGGTCACATGATAATCTCATTTCATCTAACAAGGAAAATTTAGATGATGAGGACCAATCTAAAGGAAAAAATAAAAAGAAGGAAAGATTGAGGAAACGTTCGTCACGCTCAAGGATATGGACCCTCACTAGATTAATTCTTGATCTCTTTGAGGAATACTATCGTAATGGATCAATTGATAAAGATCTATTTAGAGCGTTCGAAGGCGTTTTTAAACTCTTAGAAAAACTTAATTCTGTTAAGTCTAAGAATCCTTCCGAAAAAGGTTCTGTACATGTTAAACTATCGAATAATATTGTACAACATAGGATTCGGAAGAATTTTCCTTCTAGACGGATCAAACAAAAGATAGAAAGCTCTGACTGCGCTGATTATCATTATTACGTTGATTATATCACGGTGACTGTTCACACATATCACCAGAAATGTGGCATGAGAATTCCTATGCACATTATGCCTTTTGGTAACAATCCTGGCACTACCCCATTTGTATATATCTTGGAATGGGGCAAGAAATGTTTGAGTTGTGTATAGTTTTATTCTCTTATAGAATACCAAATAAAGATTTCTACTGCATCCATCGTCTCTCACAAAAGTGTGCTGTCACGGGATGCATAACCTTTGATGTGCAAACGGCTAGGAAAATACCACTTCCTTATGTGGGTTGCGGTTCACAAACGGGTCCAAGCCCATCTTTGGTCTTATAAAGAAGAAGTTCGCGCACCCTCTTCTTCATCACCCGTCCGCGTACGTGAACCTCTAGGGTTTTGTGTGCTTCCTCCATTGAAGCCTTCTTGAAGAAATTTAAAGAAAGGGTGTTCAAGATTCACTCCAAGTAAGTAAATTCCTCTTGTTCCTTTCAATTTCTTAGATCTCGTGATGAATTCTAAGGGATTAAAAAGAAGCTCCAAGAGCTCAAATACCTCTAGCATGGATTCTCCTTGTGACCAAAATTCTCTTAGGATTAGGTTTGTGGATGATTCTTGTGCTAGAATTTTTGAAAAGATTTCATCTAAAGGTTTTATCCTAGAAAAGAAATTGGATCTCTCTAGTGGGCATGAAGAGGATTTAGCTTGCTTCAAAAAATTCAAGCTTGGAAATATCTTTGATGGTCATGGTCAAGGATTTGATTCTCTCACAAGAATTTTCTATGCCAACATTCATGATGTTGATCTTAATAAGATGGAATTCAAATACATGACAAATAGAAAAATATTTCTTGTTGATAGAGAATTAATTTCAATGATTACCAACATTCCGTTGGGAAACGTGCGTCTTCCTAGACCAAGTGATGAACGTCCATCATGTGATAAAATCTCTATTGGGCTTTGTGGCAAGAAGGTAGCTTGGAATCAAGGAAAGTTTCCTACTAATGATCTTAGTATTGCATTGATGGCATTTGAAAAACTTGGTATCTCGAATCTTTGTCCCTCCACAATCGAGAATTCTTGGTGGAGTCATGAGTTTGCGGAATTGGTCTATTTCCTTGAATCGGGTGTTCAAAGTCTCCATTTGTGGTTTTATCGTCTTTCAAATGACTTTGATGACTTCACCCATCAAGATGTTAGGTTACCCTTGCTTTATTGGTCAAATTTGCCATAATCATGGTTTTGATCCAATTGGCAACTCTCTCGGGGTTCCCAAACTTGTTCGTCCCTGTACCTTCAGACGCATAAGGGAGAATGTGTGCAAAAGACAAAGAGATGCTTCACTTAACGATTTTGACCCTACCACCTTGGGCCTTCTTCAAAAAATTCACAAGGGCGCGTGTAAGGTCGATTCAAGGGTGAAGTGCATACAAGAACAATTGTCATTGGTTGCAACTAAGTTTCCCGAGCTCAAGGAAGAGTTGAAAACAATTCAAGCATCTTGGAGTATTTCCGATGAGGAAGACAATGAGTGAAAGATGATCTTTTTTCCTAGTAAATCTTCTATTTTCTTTTTTTTAGAAGAATAACTAGAGTTTGAAATAGTCATTACTGTGATTACACATAGCTATGTCCAACGTTTTCATCTTCTTGTTTTTAGATTTATTGGTTTAAATTCTAAATTTGTTTGGAAGATGATTTTTGCAGTATTAATCTTTATGGTTTTATATATTGCAATATTGTTATGGATAGGTGTGTTTGCGTCCGTGAACTATAATTGTCCCATACCTTGTCAAAAGTAAAGTCTTTCGTATGTCGATGTGCATGTATTGATAAAATAATGAATAGACTTTTGACAAATACAAAAATTAAGCCTATTATGTCAATTATTGATGGAAGATAGGTTAAAGTCTTTTGTTTTCAAGGATTATGTCTATTGAATGTCGTTATGCGAATATTGATGGAAAATAGAATGAATCCTTGTGTATTCCGTAGTATTGGTCTTCCCTGATCCATATTTTATGTATTACTGTGAGGCTCCATAAAGTGTCTTATGTTGAGCACTAAACGACCAAGTTGATTATTTTTATGATTAGCTTAGTTGTTGTTCCGCGAGATACTTTATGTCGAGCATATTCAACTAAATTAGTCATCTTGTTTGGTTATTTAGTTGTTGCTCCGTAAGTTTTCTTATGATGAGCATGACCAATTAAATTGATTACTTTTGTGATTAGTTTGGTTGTGTATTTCGATTAGATTAATTACGGGTTCTCTTGTGATTAATCTAATTGTATATTTTTGAGTCTCCATAAGTTCACTTATGTTGAGCATTTTCGATTGAATTAATCATGGGTTCTCTTGTGGTTAATTTAATTGAGTATTTTGGATTCAAATCCATACTTGTATGTGATTTTTTATGTCCAAAGAAATCCTTCTTTTCTTTCGAAATTAAGGTCGCTCTTGTTGTTCTTTCGGAAATGACATTTTATGGGGGGAGTTCTTAATTGAACTTGTGCTTAATTGCCAAATCTTTGTGGGAAGTGCGGCCGTGGAATATTATAGGGGTTATCTTGTATCTTTATAAACTCCTTGATGAATGCATTTAGCCTCGGCTATATGATTGTATCTAAATAAGATGATGTGTGTTTTTTTTCTTTTGGTCATGAAATATATCTTTCGGAAATTTTATTAGGATCCCGTTCTTGTACCTTTGCCAATTTTATTTACAAAAAGGGGGAGAATTAATATGTAGTTCACATTACAAATACATAATTTTCGGATTATTATGTAAGGGGGAGTGGTTTCCATGTGAGATGGATTATTGACTAAGGGGGAGTGATACGTATCACCATAGTATTGTTGTTGAAGTTGTAATACAATTGAACTTTGACGCTGTGTAATGATACTATGACACCGTATAACAATGATTGAGAACTCTTGTTTTCTCGTTGTTATAGCTACGGATTTTCAACAACGATGATGCTGAACTTACAACCCTTGGGATCATTGGAGTACTTGGAAGTGACGAAGATTTCGAGTAATGTTGAAAATTAGACATGTGGAATAGGAGATACAAAAGTTAATTTATTTATTTTTTGTATTCCATATGTAATGATAGTTTTGTCACTAAAATTGACAAAGGGGGATATTGTTAGAGCTTTGCTCGGTCGAACTCGCATGCGTTGCTATCTCAAGCATGTTTGTCAATGTTAGTGATCAAAACTATAAGTCTTGATTTCTAGTCTACTATAGATAAGGTATCGGACTAGGATAGAAAGTGTAGTTGAGCTCAAGAACTCCATGGCAATCATCATACAAGACGAAGGACTACTCAAGGAACCGGTGGATCTTCATCGAATAAAAGGTATGTGGAGACTTGAACTTATATATCACTCAAAAGTCTATTTATCTCCTATATTGAGACAAAAGACGTTTTGCTATATAGACTTAGATTATATACATTTGCTATTTCGAGCCGAGTTTATCTCGCCTATCTATTTCTCAAAATATGTGTTGGTAAGCTTTCACTTTAGCCAAGTTCATCTTTACCTAGTGACGAAAGTCATGACAAGTTTCAATCACTTTGAAAATTGCTTACTTTGACGAAAAATAGTTTGTGAATAACAACTATAGAATATCAACGTCCTCTAAGAATGTTTCAAATGATTGAAATGAGAGTTTAGATTATATAACCATTGGAGGATATAATAATTATTGTGGAAACACATATATGTATAAGTCCTTATTCCTTGAACCGAAGTTTACGAACTTTGTTGATCAAGAGAACCGGAATAGTGGCGTGAGCCAAGTCCGTAAACTGGCGGAAGTTCTCGTCCCGAGAAATTCTGCTGGAGTTTGTGAACTCCGTCCGGGAACTTAAGTCCGCGAACTTGAGTAGGTTATATCTATAAACGATGTTTGTGAACTTATTTTTATATAAACTAAGGAATACAAATTGCAAACCATGGCTATATAGTTCATGAACCGATTCAAGCGAATCAAATCGTTTTTGCTTCAATTGTGTCTTGTGTAGTTACATAATATTTCCTTGCAATTGAACAACTCTATAACTAGTTCATTTGAGTCACTTGAACTAGTTACGGTGAAGAAGAATATGATTGATATGAAAGTGATCATATGGCTAACCATTTGGTTGATTATTGTTGAACCAACAAATGTACAAGTTTGGGGACTGTTACACAAGCCTAGAAACGTGTATTTCATTTGTTTGTAACAAGCTAGTTTTCGATCTAACGGTTGACAGATATTAACTTGAATCTAATCAGGTTTTCATCTAACGGTACATATTGAATGCTTTGTTACCAAGCTAACATTGATTGCAAACCCTGATTTGAAAGACTATATAAGGGAGAACTCTGGCAACTGGGAAACCTAATCCCCAAACCTTCTGTGTGATACTAGTTGTGCTAAGCTAGAGTCGATTCTCCTTTAACCTTTGGTTTCTTCTTCTAAACCAGGTTAACGACTTAAAGACTTCATTGGGATTGTGAAGCCAGACCGATACTACTTTCTTGTAGTTGTGTGATCTGATATTGTTGTTTCTATCGTACGAGTAAAATTGTAATAATTGGCTTGAGATTGATATCTCCGGTAGGAAAGATATAAAAGAAATCACAAACAATTCGTATCATCGTTTGTGATTCCACAATATCTTTTTTCGTTGCGTCGATTAAGATTATTGTGAGGTGATTGATAATACTAAGCTGTTCTTCGGGAATATAAGTCCAGTTTATCAATTGGTTCCTGTTCACCTTGATTTATCAAAAGAACGGAACAAAACTCGTAGGTATATTCGTGGGAGATGAATTTATCTATTACTGTAGACATTTCTGTGTGATACAGATTTTTTTATTAAAGTCTTCGACTTTGGGTCGTAGCAACTCTTAGTTGTGGGTGAGATCAGCTAAGGGAATCAAGTACGTAGCATCCTGCTGGGATCAGAGACGTAGGAGCATAAATGTACCTTGGATCAATGTGAGATTGATTGGGGTTCAACTACAGTCCAGACCGAAGTTAATTTGGAGTAGGCTAGTGTCTGTAGCGGCTTAATACAGTGTTTGTTCAATCTGGACTAGGTCCCGCGATTTTTCTGCATTTGCGGTTTCTTCGTTAACAAAATTCTGGTGTTTGTGTTATTTCTTTTTCGCATTATATTTTGTTATATAATTGAAATATCACAGGTTGTTTGTTCAATCAATTAGAATATCCGACCTTTTGGTTGTTGATTTAAATTTATTGACGCTTGGATATTGGTCTTTGGTACCATCCAAGTTATCTCTCTAGTATTTGATAAAGACTCGCAGATTTCTATTTGCTTGAGTATATATCAAATAGAGAGATTGAGATATAAACTCTTTGATATACTTTTTTATCTAGATTGAGTCTGACTGTCTAGTTGATTCTCTAGAAAGTATATTGGAGTTTGTCCATACAGATTGCTAAGCGAAATATTGGGTGTGGTTGTTGTACCCCCACTTTTCAGTTATTCACAAAACATTTTTCGTCAAAGCCATTTTCAAGTGATTGAAACATAACATGACTTTCGTCACTAGGTAAAGATGAACTTGTCCAAAGCGAAAGCTTACCAACACATATTTCGAGAAATAGATAAGCGAGATAAACTCGGCTCGAAATAGCAAATGTGTATAATCATAGTCTATATAGCGAAACGACTTTTGTCTCAAGATAGGAGATAAAGTAGATAGAATTTTGAGTGATAGATGAGTTCGAGTCTCCACATACCATTTAGTAGATGAAGTTCCACCAGTTCCTTGAGTAGTTCTTCGTCTTGTATGATGATCGCCATGGAGTTCTTGAGCTCAAGTACACTTTCTATCCTAGTCCGAGACTTATCTAATAGTAGACTAGAAATCAAGACTTATAGTTTTGATCACTAACATTGACAAACATGCTTGAGATAGCAACGCATGCGAGTTCGACCGAGCAGTGCTCTAACAAAGTTTATCAAAGATGCTTTTGTCTTCTACATATCTGTATAACACAATGCTTATTAAGAGTATTATACTCAACCTCCAAAATACTGACAAGTACTCAAATTTCTAGATGCGAACACCCGAGAATGGAACTATCATTATTCTAGAAAATTCCACCGTAATCACATGTTCGACTTGTTTGTCCCATTGAATCTAGCATATGTTTCAAAACCTAGACTAGGTTTCATAAAATGTGATTGATTACTAATAGACCTTAGTCATACTCACTTTTGTAACATTACTAAAGACTTTTTGTCAAAGGATCTGCCAAGTTTTCAACAGGTTTAACATATATTAAACCAATAACTTTGTATCTTAGAAGTTGTTTAATGTGATTTTTTTTAAGACCAATATGTTTTTGTTATAGCAATGCTCAGTTGAACTTGCAAGTTTTGATATCTCAAGCTGGTTGTCAATGTTAGTAGCATAAAATTATAGCTTGATTTCTATTCTTCTTACGTCAAGTCTCAGACTAGGTTAGAGTTTGGAAGTTGAGTATCAGACATCACTGAGTAACCCTCAAATATCAAAGATTGGAGATCAAACGAAGATATTTGGAGAACTTCATCAACTAAGAGATATGTGAAGACTGAACCATTCTATTTACTCACACGCATTACTATTCTATCTATATGAGACGATATTGCAAATAAGAAATTTCGAGCCAAGCTTGTCTTGTTAAACATCTCGAAATATGATTCAATCAATAGTTGTTCATATACTTGACAAGCTTAGTTAAGAAAAATTTATTGTTCATTCAATCAACACCCCAATCAGGCATAGACAATGCCAGCACTCAACCACCGTAAGATCTTTATATCAATGCTCGACATCTAACATTGTTTATAAAGCATAAACGAGTTATTCACTTCTCACATTGCTGAGCGTGTATTAAACATATATGTTCCTAAATATGATGTAGGGGGAACTAAAATCGATAGGGTAGGGCTTACCCCGATGGAAAATTTTCCAGAAAATGTTAAGGATTGGACATGCTTCTATTTCAAATTTTCATGTCGAAAAGATTAGCTAGAAAAGATTCTAATGTATTATACCACCTAAGATTCATATGTTCATATGGAGAGTGCTTCGAGAAATCTTTCTATTACAACTAATATCGACAGATTTATCCCATATGTCAATCAAGATGCAGGTTTTGCAATAATGTTGTAGAAACCATGGAGCATATTTTCCTATACTTTTTTTTAGATAACTAAATTTTTTTATACTGCCTCGCGGCTAAGAATGTGTTGTTTTCCTTTCCTATGAATTTCAAGTTTGATTTAAGCCCAAATATCACTTTAAAAAATTGCATTACTAGTTGGTTAGAAGATGTAAGTGGGTTTAATGCATTTAATCAGGGATCTAGCATATTTTGGGCCATACAGAAAGCCACTACCGATGTTATCTTTAATAAGGTGAAGCCTGAAGCGGGAAGAATAATTAGTAATTTGTTGTAGGGCTTGTATCCCATGGATGTGCGGCCCAATATCGTATCTAGGGTTCTCTTCCTACTTGTATATAAAGCATACTATGCTATGTAATATGGTAGTTGTTGTTATCCATAAGAACCCTCTTATCGTTTCTCATACTCTTTCTCTTCTCCTAAGTTCCCCTCAAACATGTCATCAGCAACGAGCTCTAACCCTGCTGGTAAGAATCTTTTTTAGATTGATCTTATACTTCTCGATCAATAAAATCAAAACCGCAAAAAAAAAAAAAAAAACTATTGTTTCTGGATCTCAATTTCTGTTTTCTTCTCTCAATCAAATAGTAAGCTGAAGAGATTTCATTTTTGTTGGGGTCCTCAACGAATCACAGAATACGTATCCGGGGAGCTCCATCATAGCATGATTTTGGTATTTCTACCTTTTGTTTTTTTTAATCATACATTAAGAAGATGGATCTGATTGTTTAATACACATAATTGATGTCTAATGCTATTCGTTTGACGTTTATTTTTAATTTGGGAGTCAAAGTACTGTTTGATTTGATTCTACCTCTATATTAGTTTGAGATACCTTTTCTATTCATCTGCCTCCATGTTTATGTAATCTTATGTATAAATCAATCAATTTGCTCATATAATATGTTTAATTAATTACTGTTTGTAACATGCTTGATTAATTTGCTCACTGATCCATCATGTCTCACACCCATCCACCCTCTTTGTTTCTATATGAAATTTAATTTGCTCAGTGATCCATCGTGTCTCACGCCCATAAATAATTGCTCCAGAAGTAGAGCACAATGAGATCGAACCATGCTTTATTTTGATTAATTTCAAATAAATAGCATATTTGGCCCACACAATCCAGGTAGAACTTAGTTCTTTGGAAAATATACGGGTATTTAGTATGGTAGTGCTAACCAACCAAGTGTAAAGCCTATTGGACATACATAATTAATTTGTCATAAAGCATAATGAGAAGAAATTGGTATTAAAGTTCAAAGACTCTCCTTGTGGCGCGAGGTTTCTCACAAAGCCCTGGAATTGTTCTCTTATAATGAACGTTATAGAGTTTTGCTACTTAGTTAGCTTGGTAATTTCAAAAGAACTTGAAAATGTAGCATATGTATGTGGCTGTTACGTATCTCTAAAAGAATCAAGGGATAGAAGATATTTGCAAAAGTACTTGATAGACTTTTGTTGCCCAAATCAAATGACTCTAAACCACATAGTGCGTTTACAGTTAGATAGAACACTCACTTATAGATTCAAGCAATCAGGTGGATGTGGTATACTTGTCTAAGTGGGTATTTGATTTGGAGGGGATATACAAGTAAGTTATTTTTCTTTGCGTATTCATAAGAAAGTCTCTGATTTGGAATTGTATCTATTTATGTTGATGGTACAGACATGATGTATACTCTTGATGTAATAAGAGACCTTAAAAGCTACTTAAAATCCGAATTTGAGATGAAAAATCTAGGGAAAGATCCATCGAATACTGAGCTTGTGGTATATTATTCCATCAGTTTGCATATGTCTAAAGTTGTCAGGCAATTTAACAAAAACATGCATCCTGATAGCACTTCCATGATTAGTCGAGGTTCAAATGTAAGTAAGTAACCATTTCGTCCAAAGGAATATGACGAAGATGTGTTGGGAGATGAAATTCCCTTATCTTAGTACAATAGACGCATTGTTGTACTTAGTATAATAATGTACTCGATTAAATTTTACATCCTCCGGGAACTTGTTAGCTAGATATAGCTCCGCGCTTACGCAACGTCATTAGAATGGTATAGTGAATGTAATATGTACTTAAAAGTAACCATTGACATAAATTTGTTTTATCCCTGCAAAGACATAAAAATGAATGCTAATGAAAGTGCAATCCAAAAGTTTTTGATTATGAAGGAACAATAATCTCTTCTCCGACGAAAGTAATCAGAGGGAGATATGGTAGACTATTTTCTAAGTCATTACCAATATTCAGTTTCGAAAAATACATGACTAAAGGAACTGTCTGGAACAACTCTGAAAGTAATCAGGGGGAGATGCTGACATCAGGAGGAGGATCCAAGGGTATGATGTCAACATATTTTACTTTGAAATTGAAGCTGTGTTGTACTCTTTTCCCCTTCGATCGAGAGTAGTTTTTCCCAAAGGGTTTTGCCACTCGACAAGGTTTTTAGCGAGACAACACTAAAAACATCAAATATGTTTAACGTTGAAGACATAAAGATCGCCGTTGATATTACTGAAAATATCTGGATCAAAGAAATGAAACGCAATATTCTCGTTAAGCAACGTAACTTCCAGAATCAACAACATGGTCTTATAAACATTCATGTCACCAAAATAAAGTGTGATAAACTCCTTTTGACTGCATTAGACTAATGAAAATTGTCTGACATCAGGGGGAGCATCTAATGGTGTGTTGAAATATTTTCCCACAGGATTTTGTTTCTCGGAAAGGTTTTTAATTAGACAACAACAAACACCGGGAATTAACTTCCCAAGTAAGGCTATTGTCTTTTCCAGAAGGATTTTCTGCCTAAGAAGTTGTGAAGCAACTAATCAACTTCAACGAAGCAAAGTTATCATCTGCAACGGATCACCTTTACTTGCATCTGTCACGTTGTACTCTTTCCCCTTTCGCCAAGGTTTTGTCCCACTGGGTTTCCTTGTCAAGGTTTTAATGAGGCAACATATTCGCTTCTAACTATGTTCTAAGTTTGTTTAATATTGTACTCTTTTTCTTTAGTTCAGATTTTGTCCCCCTGGGTTTTCCTGACGAAGTTTTAACGAGGCAATTAATTTAGACTCGTCGGTCTTCGAAGATCGTATTGCATGTGATGAACTACATGTAAAGTACGAGATAACATGTGAAGTACTACATGTGAAGAGATGTACCAAGGTTTTATCCCACTGGGTTTTTCTTATCAAAGTTTTAGTTAGTCAATTGATTTCGGCACAAGTCATCAAGGAGAGAACGACATTTGAAGAACTATATTCAAAGCAATATATGTGAAGCACTATGTATAAAGTTTTGTTATTGAACCGCACAAGGGGGAGTGTTGTAGGGCTTGTAGCCCATGAATGTGCGGTCCAATATCTTATCTAGGATTCTCTTCCTACTTGTATATAAAGCATACTATGTAATATGGTTGTTGTTGTTATTCATAAGAACCCTCTTATCGTTTTTTATACTCTTTCTCTTTTCCTAAGTTCCCCTCAAACATAATGAAAGTTCTTGGCATGAAAACTATAACCAAGTTCGAGGATGATCTAAATTTTGAAGATGCAAGTGCAACCTCCAACACCGCTCATTGTCCCAATCATAATAGCATGTGGTGCACTCAATATAGCCAAGATAAACATTTACGGGGCCTTTGGTTTGGGAGTTATGCAAGGTTTTATTCATATTTTCGTTGAAGGGGATGCACAACTCATTGTGAATATTCTTAATCAGAAGATAAGAAAATTCCTTGGAGAATCAAGGATCATATCAACCAAATTAGAGATTTGATGACAAAAATTCCATTTGCGGAATTCAAATATGTTAAGAAGAGCATTAACTATATTGTTCATGCCCTTGCTAAATATGCTAAGGATAATCATGCAGCCAACTCGTGGTTAGAGTCTCCTCCGGGGCCAGTTTTGCAGGGTGGCAACCCTTGCTCCAGTACAAAACGGCCACCCAACCACTAACTTTTATTTGTTAATTTATTTGTTTTTCTTTTAAAAGTCTACAGGGGTTTGGATGAACCCAATATTTATACTAATTTTTTATGCTCGCATGCCTATTCACTGAGCAATGTGTGAATCCTCATGCATCGCATATCTATGTTATAAGAAAGCATTGCCCCCGTACGCTAATAACTATTCATAAAATCCAAATGTAATTTACGAATTTTACGAATTTTACGAATTTGTTGATGTGATTATTCTCATTATTTTACGAATTTTACTACCAATTAATTTATAAAATCCAAATGTAATTTTCTTTTTTGTCTTTCATGGTCCCACGAGTTTCTTTCAAACTTAGATCAGGGTATCATCTTCCAATGACTTTATCATTGTATTACATTGACATTGGCTGGCCAATTGGCAAATCATATAAAAATCAAAGAATTAAATGATAAAAAAGTTAATTACTCAATATCTAGGTAACATTGAGACCCACAGTAACATTGAGAAACCAATGGGAAATTTCTCCAGACCCATACTTATTTGATATTTCTATATCAGATGTATGGTGATAATAGTGGTACAAATTACAATATGAATAGTCACCTTTTTTTATTATTCTATATTATAAGAAAAGTGCATTAGTTCATATTTGTGAAGGGAAATTAATTGCGTTAAAATGGCGTTCTAAAGTTCTTCGCACATGGTCATCACACCAAGGAACAACTTCAAATTTCCTTATCTTTCCTTGTAGCGAGAAAATAAAATAAAAAATAATATTCTTGAGATGCGTCCATACCATAGGAATTTCTCTTATGCTTTTCCTTGTATACCTTTATTAATGGGTGAAAACTGTTTCTGCGGTTTTTGGTAAATGTGGGTGTGTGGATGAGAAACGAATCTAAATCCTAAACAAATGCACTGCACGGGAGTGCTTTTGATTCGAAAAATCAATCTGTACAACTCTGTCCTAAACCAAGAAATGGTCGTTCCAGACTTGATTCGGTCACAAAGTGAAGGAGATGGGGTTGATCTTAGGGAGGAAAGCGAAGAAGGTGTTGAGATTGTGAAGGTGTTGGTTGTGTATGACTTGTATCAGAAAGTTGAACTGGTTTGCAGAATGTAAGCTATCAGTTCTGGTGTTTGGATACGGTTGTATCAACACTTGGTTTCTGTCTTGTTGTCCTGTTCTGTCTTGGAAATAGGGAGGAGAACCTATTTATACAAGTCATTGATCCTAACCCACGTCTCTCATGGGAAGTGGAGAAAGTGGAGTGATGGAGTAGTGGAGTTGCGTATGTTAGTGTCACACGATCATTCTTGCCCACTTCTCCCATCATCACTAACCGTTCATGTCTTCCTGACACGTTCTTATGATGGTGCGTTGTGCGCTGCACGCTGTAAACCGCCAGACCAATACCCCAGTAAGTATCCCCCAGTTTGTGACATGTTTGATGTCTCGAATGTGTGGATCGTAGGACCCACAAAAAGTAGCATGTGATGTTAGATTAAATAACTAAGTTATTAGGAAGTCGATACTTGTGAAGTATCGTGTGTCTTTTATGCAGGTAATGCATCAAATATATTCAGCATGTGTGAAGCATCGCTGTTTTAAGGCTTAACGGAGTAAGTCGCAGATTAAGCATCTTAAAATAGCATCACGTCCAGCCATCTTCGAGTGATCGTTTGGAGGTTGTACAGGTAAGTCCTGACTTGGCCGATCACTTTGTGTCTAAGAGTGGTGGACGGTGATCGTGGTGATGCCTCACTGGTCGCCTAACTCCTGTCTTAGGCTGTCCGTCCAAGCTGGTGAAGTTGGACGGACGAGATGGCTTGCGACCCACATCTGCGACCGTCGGATTAGGGTTTAGGAGGTGCTCGAACACCAACCTTTAGCTTGGTCGAATCCAAGCATGAGACACGTTTTTGGCAGGCCGATTGGGCATGCGTGTAGACGGCATACTGGTGTAGGTGTCTGTACCTCACTGTCCCATGGAGATGCGATCTAAGCCACTCAATTTGTCTGGAAAAGAGGAGCTGCTGAGATTGATTTGCGACAGAAATCCCATGCCGCAAAGGAATTGAAGACCGCACGTCGTGCCTATTTCGGGCGCGCGTTTCGAGACGACCAACCATAGTCGGTCTTGGCCGATCAGTCAGGCATGCATTCGGCAGGCCAGTGTACACGTCCATACCTTACTGTCCCGTGAAGATGTGATCTAAGCCACTCAATTTGTCCGACAAAGTTGAGTGGTCGAGATCGATTTTAAGTTGAAAACGCGTGGCCATGCCTAGTTTGGGCGCACGAATCGAGACGACCAACCGTAGTTGGTCTTGACCGATTAGTCATGTATGTAGGAGGGCCCACGGTGATTGTGTTGACATGCTCTGGACCCTTTGAATCTACATCTACACCCTCCATCTATGTGCGAAGATGGATGGTTGAGACTGATTTGCGACACATGTGATGCGTCGCAAACCCTAATTAGGGTTTTACGTCCACGTTGTTTTGGCTGGACGAATTGGCAAGCCACGCTTCTCCTTTGGGGAGGCCGACCATGTGGGGCCCACGTTGGGCCGGTGGTGAACGCGTCAATACCTGCCTGGTGGCTATGGGTCTGATCTAAGCCATCCAATCATGCCGGTGAAATTGGATGGTCGTGATCAATTTGGGACCTTTAGTGGAATTTCCTGCGACCCTCAATTCTTCACGCTAACACAAACTTCGGCCAATCGTATATTGCAATCTGGTCAGGTTAAGGAAGAGTTGGTCATGCATGTAGAAAGAAGGTCTGCCGGTGTACACCACGGCGCTTGTTCGACAGGCTTTGGGCAGATCTACGCCATCCAACCACGCCGGCGAAGTTGGACGGACGTGATGAACTTGAGACTGCCATAGGCGGCCTTTGTTTGTACGATTCCTCCAAGCTGCTCCATACCAGTCTGGACATCCAACTTCAGGCTGGTGTTCGGTGGTAGTTTTGGAGGCATTTTAGGTATTCGACCGACCAGGGCATAATTGGGCCCGCTGGTGGTCATTAATGTAGTATCCTTCTCTTGCTGAGGATCGTATAGGATGGTTAAATCATGCGGCCAACTTGCGTGGTCGTGATTGTTTCTGAGACTGATATGGTCAGTCCAGATTCAAATATACTTAATCGGGCTAATATAACACACCGAGATTTGTAGCATGTACAAGTATTTCGTGCATGCCTCATTAGTGACACTTGGAGATTCGTGTTACTCTGCTGAGAGTAACACTCAGTCGTCATGCCGCACCAATAATGAGAGTTCAGTGGGAACAACACAGGAATTACAAGGTTGGTCATGATGCCATAAATTCATAGGGTACATGGGATTGTTGCTACATGCTCCATTCTAAGTAAATTAGCGAAGTGAAGAAATATTCATCACTTTATCAGTGGCTTTATCCTTTGCAGGATGTCAGCGCATAAATTTGGTTTCACAATTTTAGCCCTGTGCTAAAATCCACCATCAACATTAAGTCCCCTGACTAGTACATAATGGTTACACTATTGTGGGGTAGGCATTAAATGGTGACATATACAGATAAAACTTATGAGACAAAGTTAGATGTTACCAGGACATACGAGTCGTCCTGTCCTTGGAGCATGTCACGTTCAAGAGGCGTCCAGGCGAGCGTTCGCCTAACATGATGTCTGTCTTGCCTGCTTCGATCGACCTTGCTATGCCTGCTTCGGTCGAGAGCCTGCTTAGAGATTGCTCCGCTCGAGCGTGGGGCTGATGTGCTTGCTCAACGGACTGTTGCGCCTGCTTCGCTCGATCGTGGGACTCATCATGCGCCTGCTTGCTCGAACGTGGGCTTGTTATGCCTGTCTTGCTCGAACGTGGGCTTGTTATGCCTGCCTTGCTCGAACGTGGGACCCGTCGCGTGCCTGCTTTGCTTGGGGCCGGCTGTGCCTGCTTCGACCAATCTGGGTTGGCTGTGTCTGATCAAGCGGGACCCGCCGCATGCCGGCTTTTCTTGGGGCCAGTTGTGCCTGCTTCGACCAAACACCATACATGTTGCCTGACCCCAACACCAGACTTGCCCCTTGTCCAACACCGGCCTTGCTGATTTGACGAACCCCGACCTTGCTGACGGACATCGCTGCTTCGATTGACACCGTCCTTGCTGTCTTGTTTCGTTCGGCCTTGTGACCTTGATCAACACCGGCTTCGTGGACTTGACCAACACCGGCTTTGTTTGCTAACCTGGCTCAATACCAGCCTTGTTTGCTGACGTGGACCAGTACCATCTTTGTGACCTTGATCATCCTTGACCAATACCGGCCTGACGTGACCCAATACCGTCCTACTTGCGTGACGTGATATCAGTCTTGCTTGCGTGACGGGATATTAGCCTTGCGATCTCGACCAACACCGGATTTGCAGACTTGACTAACACCGGCCTCGTTTGCTAACGTGGCCAATACCAGCCTTGTTTGTTTTGCCCAGCCTGGTGTATTTTAACGTGAATGTATGTCCTGTCGTGCGTGACTACACATCCCATGCGTTTTCATACAAGTACTGACTCTCCCGCTTTTATTTTATTGTAGGATGAACAAAAGGGGTCATGCTAAGATGTCTTCTGGGGATAATGATGATGCCAAGTCAGGGAGTGTTGACAGCTTCAAAAATATGTTGAACATAGATGATGAGTTGTTCACCGCGCCCTTTCAACTATCTGAAAATATTCGTTCCACAAGATAACACTTCTCCTATCGACTTCAAGGTTTGCCATGCTCCGCTGGGCCCTTATGAAGGATGGATAAGATGTATGTTGAGCAATGAGTACATCAAAGATAACTTGACCAAAGCGCAGATTATTGATGTAGCTTGCGTGTTGAAATGGCTCGAGAGGATATTAAAGTGGCTTCTGGTGCGAATGTTGAACCGGCTCCTAGAAAGAGTGTTGAAGCAGGATTCGTGGGTCCCGGAGAGAGCGTTGAGGCGGCTCTTGAATAGACCATTGAAGCAGCTTCTGAAGCAAATGTGGAGGTGGCTCCTGGAGAGAGCATTGAAGCAGGATTCTGAAGCGAACGTGGGTCCCGGAGAGAGCGTTGAGGCGTCTCTTGAATAGACCATTGAAGCAGCTTCTGCTGGAGGGAGCGTTGAAGTGGCTTCCTCTTCAGTTTGATTTACTTTTTTTAATTCCATGCTTCTTGATTGACCATCTCTCTCGTGTTGAAGAAGTCCTTGACTGACGGTGAAGGAACTTCGTGCTGAGCCTCAATCCCCAACCGTGGTTTACATGGTTCTATCTTGTATGACCGATGGGTCTTTTGTACGTAATGGTCGTTGATATGGTGAAGATCTGGATGGTATCAATCGACAAGAAACAACAGTTCTTGGCAGCAGCTGTGATCAGAAGAGACTGGCAGGGAGAGGCGTGGTGGAAACTTGTACGAACTTGGCACCCTCTTAAGTCCCAGGTGCAATCTCCTTTGGTAACATAACTACTTTTTCCACGGGAGACAAATTCTGAAAACGTCTCTCATTGATGTAGTTACCATCGATCCAGATATGGAATATCTTGGACGTTGTTTCATTATTGCAGCAGTCGTGCATGTGGTACTAGAGTTGAAGTTGGAAATTTTGGACGCGCAGGATGTTGTATATCGGTGGCTTTCCTCTTGATGCTTCAGCGAAACTGGTTCTTTCTAGCAGGGCAGATGTTGTTGTAGATGAGCGTTCAACAGCTTCACGAAGTCCAGAGGATGACCAAAAGCGCAAATTCTCCAACATAGAACGATAGGCATGCACCATCGTCTGGTGTGACTCGCCCGAATTTTGCTGGACATGACGCGTGGACATCGTTATCTTCTTGAGGCGGCTCTATTGAGGTATCGGCTCCAGTGGAAGATTGTCGTCATAGAGCGTTGATACGTTGCACCGGCATTATTTAAACCAAATGGCAGTACAGTATAATAAAAATTTCCGAGAGGAGTTCGAAAAGCTATCTTACTTTCGTCATGCTCGTATATTCTTATCTGGTTGTAACCGCTACATCCATCCATGGAGGAGAACATGTCGTTTCCGCTGGTTGCATCTGCTAACATGTCGATGTTAGGTAGAGGAGAATCGTTTTTGTGGCGGCATCTGTTCAAGTCTCTGAAATCCATGCAACACCTGATCTGTCCATTTTCCTCGTGTCTGAACTGCAACCGGCTTGGATCCGGGTATGACATGTAGATGATGGGTGACCAATCTAGCATTTCTTCATACCTTCAGGAAAATATGTCCTGGTATTCCTTGAGAAGTTGCACAAGTAACGTGTGTTCCTCCGCAGACAAGGTCGAACCGATGGAGATAGGCCTAGGATATTCCTCATCCCCGATGTTGACCACTTCGAGTTCATCAGTTGTGGAATTGGTACCGTCCTGCAGCTGTCGTGGAGCATCCGGTACTTTCTCTTGTGGCTCGTCGTTGTAGTAGGCTTCCGTACGACCTTTCCTTGGAGAACCTTGGATGTCCTGAGAGTCTTGAGAGTAATCACATTCGAATACGCTCCTGTGTCGATAAGGTCCCTCTTGAACTCTGAATCCTTGATGCGTGCGGTGACATATAGGGAACGGTTGTGACCTTCCTCTGGTTGATTGCAGCAAAACGTCCCCGCCGGCTGATTTTTCGAGAGGTGTAAAAGTTCGCATAAACTTTCCTAGAGAAACTGATTCCTGATCCGGCCTCTGGTTCATAGTGAAACTATTGACTTGAGGAGGATCGTTGTGAGGATCAGTCCCCGGTGTAGGAGTCTCCATGACAGGACTGCTCATATCTGATGTTGCTTCTTTGATCAGGTCCATGTAGGACCGCGCCGCCGAAGTACCTTCTCCGAGTGCGTTGAATGCGTTCCTTGTTGTCTCCAAGGGCTGTCGCGGCTCTTGTGGAAATCAATCAGTTAATGTTTTAAGAAAAGTGAGTACCTCTTTCTGAGTTGTAGCCATATACGTTTGAGTCTTAGCAAGAACTTCCTGCCTCTCCATCAAGTCTGCGATGGTAATGGGAGATGGTCCTCCTTTCGTCCCTCCGGCTCCTCGTCCTGAAGAATGAGTGGAATCTGTTGCTCTGGTGACCACCGGAGGCGTTACACTTGAGGAGATGTCAGGATTCGCGGCTGCTCTGGCTCTGGTGATGGGAGGCGTTACACTTACTGGAACATCTCCTGCTCCGCTGGCGTTGGTGGTAGAAGTGACGGCTCCAAGAGATGTATTGACCACAGTAGCTCCACTGACAGGTACATCAATACCAAGAGTGTTATCCGCACTAGCTCCATCAGAATTGATTGTTGATCCAGACCTGAGTTCTACCATCTTGAAATGGATTGATGACTGAATTGGTCCTAAGATTTACCCTTTTCGAAATTGATAAAGTTGAATCGGATTTTGAAGAAAGTGACTTTACGACCGAGAGATTAACCTCCCACTGTGGTCGCCAATTGTTTATGGGTGAAAACTGTTTCTGCGGTTTTTGGTAAATGTGGGTGTGTGGATGAGAAACGAATCTAAATCCTAAACAAATGCACTGCACGGGAGTGCTTTTGTTTCGAGAAATAAATCTTTACAACTCTGGCCTAAACCAAGAAATGGTCGTTCCAGACTTGATTCGGTCACAAAGTGAAGGAGATGGGGTTGATCTTAGGGAGGGAAGCGAAGAAGGTGTTGATATTGTGAAGGTGTTGGCTGTGTATGACTTGTATCAGAAAGTTGAACTGGCTTGCAGAATGTAAGCTATCAGTTCTGGTGTTTGGATATGGTTGTATCAACACTTAGTTTCTGTCTTGTCCTGTTATGTCTTGGAAATAGGAAGGAGAACCTATTTATACAAGTCATTGAGCCTAACCCACGTCTCTCATGGGAAGTGGAGAAAGTGAAGTGATGGAGTAGTGGAGTTGCGTGTGTTAGTGTCACACGATCAGTCTTGCCCACTTCTCCCATCATCACTAACCGTTCATGTCTTCCTGACACCTTCTTGTGATGGTGCGTTGTGCGCTGCACGCTGTAAACCGCCAGACCAATACCCCAGTAAGTATCCCCCAGTTTGTGACATGTTTGATGTCTCGAATGTGTGGATCGTGGGACCCACAAAAAGTAGCATGTGATGCTAGATTAAATAACTAAGTTATTTAGGAAGTCGATACTTGTGAAGTATCATGTGTATTTTATGCAGGTAATGCATCAAATATATTCAGCATGTGTGAAGCATCGCTGTTTTAAGGCTTAACGGAGTAAGTCGCAGATTAAGCATCTTAAAATAGCATCACGTCCAGCCATCTTCGAGTGATCGTTTGGAGGTTGTACAGGTAAGTCCTGACTTGGCCGATCACTTTGTGTGTAAGAGTGGTGGACGGTGATCGTGGTGATGCCTCACTGGTCGCCTAACTTCTGTCTTAGGTTGTCCGTCCAAGATGGTGAAGTTGGACAGACGAGATGGCTTGCGACCCACATCTGCGACCGTCGGATTAGGGTTTAGGAGTTGCTCGAACACCAACCTTTAGCTTGGTCGAATCCAAGCATGGGACACGTTTTTGGCAGGCCGATTGGGCATGCGTGTAGACGGCATGCTGGTGTAGGTGTCTGTACCTCACTGTCCCATGGAGATGCGATCTAAGCCACTCAATTTGTCTGGCAAAGAGGAGCGGCTGAGATTGATTTGCGACAGAAATCCCATGCCGCAAAGGAATTGAAGACCGCACGTCGTGCCTACTTCGGGCACGCGTTTCGAGACGACCAACCATAGTCAGTCTTGGCCGATAAGTTAGGCGTGCATTCGGCAGGCCATTGTACACGTCCGTACCTTACTGTCCCGTGAAGATGTGATCTAATCCACTCAATTTTTCCGGCAAACTTGAGTGGTCGAGATCGATTTTCAGTTGAAAACGCGTGGCCATGCCTAGTTTGGGTGCACGAATCGAGACGACCAACCGTAGTTGGTCTTGACCGATTAGTCATGTATGTAGGCGGGACCACGGTGATTGTGTTGACATGCTCTGGACCCTTTGAATCTACATCTACACCCTCCATCTATGTGCGAAGATGGATGGTTGAGACTGATTTGCGACACATGTGATGTGTCGCAAACCCTAATTAGGGTTTTACGTCCACATTGTTTTGTCCGGACGAATTGGCAAGCCACGCTTATCCTTTGGGGAGGCCGACCATGTGGGGCCCACGTTGGGCCAGTGGTGAACGCGCCAATACCTGCCTGGTGGCTATGGGTCCGATCTAAGCCATCCAATCATGCCGGTGATATTGGATGGTCGTGATCAATTTGGGACCTTTAGTGGAATTTCCTGCGACCCTCAATTCTTCATGTTGACACAAACTTCGGTCAATCGTATATTGCAATCTGGTCAGGTTAAGGAAGAGTCGGTCATGCAGGTAGGAAGAAGGTCTGCCGGTGTACACCACGGCGCTTGTTCGACCGGCTTTGGGATGATCTACGCCGTCCAACCACGCCGGTGAAGTTGGACGGACGTGATGAACTTGAGACTGCCATAGGCGGCCTTTGTTTGTACGATTCCTCCAAGCTGCTCCATACCAGTATGGACATCCAACTTCAGGCTGGTGTTCGGTGGTAGTTTGGGAGGCATTTTAGGTATTCGACCGACCAGGGCATAAGTGGGCCCGCTGGTGGTCATTAATGTAGTAGCCTGCTCTTGCTGAGGATCGTCTACGCTGGTTAAATCATGCGGCCAACTTGCGTGGTCGTGATTGTTTCTGAGACTGATATGGTCAGTCCAGATTCAAATATGCTTAATCGGGCTAGTATAACACACCGAGAGTTGTAGCCTGTACAAGTATTTCTTACATGCCTCATTAGTGACACTTGGAGATTCGTGTTACTCTGCTGAGATTAACACTCAGTCGTCATGCCGCACCAATAATGAGAGTTCAGTGGGAACAACACAGGAAATACATGGCTGGTCATGATGCCATAAATTCATAGGGTACATGGGATTGTTGCTACATGCTCCATTCTAAGTAAATTAGCGAAGTGAAGAAGTATTCATCACTTTATCAGTGGCTTTATCCTTTGCAGGATGTCAGCGCATAAATTTGGTTTCACAATTTTAGCCCTGAACTAAAATCCACCATCAACAACCTTCAAAGTTCAAAATTCAACATTGAAACCGTTATAAAAGCGTGACACACGAGCGACCAATAGTTTAGCGACCAACGGTTTGGTGTTCCATAGGATATTCTCCTCGAATATGCTTGTGAGCAACGGACGGTAAGGCGCCGAGCTACTAATCATTAGGCGCCCCACTTGAGCGCCAAATCATTGGTCGCTCACGTTAAATATTTGTTTGACCTTTTTTAAATTGCACTATGTTTACACTCATACGACGTATTTCATATTCTTATTGATAACTCGTATTTTGGTCGGGATATGAAGGTGCGACGAGGAGACTCAACTTCATAGAGTTTAGCTAAAAGTGATAAAAGAATTTTGAAATCACTTATTGATGTGTCGCCTCCAATCACTCAATCCTGATGCATCTTTTGTTGGAAAATAATGCCTGCAATGGAAAGGAACACAACAGTAGTAATGGCTTGAGGCGAAAGAAGACGCTGTCTTTAAAGCGTTATTTGCTCCTACTCGTTAAGAGTTTGTTGATAGGATCGAATGCAAACCGCTTCCAGGATACAACAAGCCTTTGTGAATTGGCAATCAACAAATACTGACAATTCACCCTTGAATTCTTATTAATGTAAACTATTATTGCTAGAGAAATATTGTAGAGATTGAGAGAGAACCAAAGAGATTGCTTGATTATATTGTCTAATCAAAATGTTTTGGATTGTTTATATAGACACCAAACAGGCATGTTTAGTGCCTGTTCAGTATCAGAAAGACACGACTATTCCATATTTTGGAAAAGTTTATATAGACAGAGTCTTAAGATCTCAAAAGTGAAACTGAATCAGTTACATATTTTTTCCGTTACAGGCTTTCAACAGACACCTTGATTTGTAACTACTTTTCCATATCTCTTGAACGTACTGCATCTACTGCAGTTTTGTTTTCTCAAATTGTTCTCATTTCATATTTAATCTAAACCCATAAATATTTTAATTTGGAATCAAATATTTAACAATCCCCCATTAGATTAAATATTACTTTTAACTCTAAACAATTGATCCTGACATTTCAATGCATATGCAAAGGTATCAAATGATTTAAACCTTTGATTAGTGATAGTGTTTCAAAGTTCAGTTGAAGTTTATAGTAGCCTTGGCTGTAAACTAAAACTTCTGTGCGGGAGAACTGGAACCACTACATACATTAATATGTCCATATCAATAAGAGATTAATTTTCGCTTAGCATTATTATGGCCTTGTGTTTGCCTGGGTTCATGAGCAATCCAAAGAGAAACCTTTAACTCTTATGAGAAGCGACACCACTTCTATGCTTAAATAGGTGAAGTCCTTCCAGTTTTCCCGTTATATGTCAAAAACTTGTTCACTACGAACTGAACTTCATTAAGATTATCAAAAATCAACCTTCCAATTCATAACGACCAACACTAACTTTCTCAAATGGGACTATGCTTTTTAGTGTTGCTCTAACTACTTATCGGTAACTTGTTTTTACTCATTAAACCAAATAACTAGTAATTTTTTAATGTTTGGTAGGGTTACCATTACCGACAAATAATGTATGTTTAAAGGTTTTAATCTTATACCTGAAGATGTGGTCTTAACCAATTCCTTTGCAAGTCCTTCTGTAATGGATATGCCAGATTGCATTTTGACCTCACACATGACATGGTTACTATACCATCTTATATTAGATGCCTCACATAATCATGTCTCGGACTAATATGTCTGGACTTTCCGTTATACGTATTACCATACGCCCTTGATAAAGCAGCTTCATTGTCTCAATGTATTGAAATTGCTGACATAGGTTGCATATCGAATGGAATATCAATTAAAAAATTTCTTAACCACTCCACCTCCCTTCCGGTAGCGGCTAAAGCTATGAACTCTGACTCCATTGTAGAATGAGCCATACATGTCTGTTTCTTGGAAGCCCAAGAAATTTCTCCTCCACCTAGAATGAAAACCCAACCAGTTATAGAGCTATTATCTTTAATACTTGTTATCCAACTTGCACCAGTATAACCCTCTAATACAGCAGGAAACTCATTATAAAACAAACCAAATTCATAATCTCTCTTAAGATAACCGAGAACTCTGCCAATGGCTTTCCAGTGCTCTAGGCTTGGTCTCCCTGTGTATCTACTCAATTTGAAAAACCGAATAAGCGATATCAGGCCTAGTACAATGCATTATGCACATTAAACAGCCTATAACGCTAGCATATTCCAGTTGCGCAATAGCCCTACCTTCATTTTCATTCAATTTAATACTTGAGTCAAATGGTGTGTTTGCTTCCTTAAATTTCAGGTGCTGAAATTTCGTTAACACTTTCTCAATGTAATGTGATTGAGACAAAGCATAACCCCCACCATGTTTTCTAACCTTGATACCCAAAATTGTATAAACTTCACCAAGATCTTTCATCTTAAAATTAGAATGAAGATAATTTTTGGTTTCATTTACCCCATCCATGCTGTTGTTGATGATTAACATGTCGTCAACATACAAACGTATAATAATAATGCATTCATTATGAACCTTAGAGTATTTGCATTTATCAGCAGTATTATGTTTAACACCGAACGATAATATAACAATATCAAATCTATCATGCCACTGCTTCCGAGCCTGTTTTAACCCGTATAAAGATTTAACTAATTTACATACCTTGTTTTCTTTTCATCGTAAGACAAATCCTTCAGATTGTTCCATGTAAACTTCCTCATCAAGATAGTCATTCAAAAATGCAGTTTTCACATACATTTGACGCACATATAAGTGAAAAATAGATGTTAAAGCAAATAAAATCCCAATGGAAGTTATCATAGCAACAGGTGCTTAGATGTCCAAATAATCAATACCTTCTTTTTGCCTAAACCCTTCGGCTAATAGTCTAGCTTTAAAGGTTTGAACAGAACCATCTGTATTATATTTCTTCCTAAACACCCATTTACAACTTATAGGTTTAGAACCTTGCGGTAAATCAACATAAATCCATGTACCATTAGACATGATAAAATCCATTTCATCATATGTTGATTCCTTCCAGAACGCTGCATATCTAGAAGACATGACCTCACTGTAAGTTTTGGGATCATCTTCTATTCAGTACTAATGACATTTTATTAGTGACGTTTTCTAAATCACCCTCCACTAAAAATGTTATTGCACCTGTATCAATAAAATCTGAATGTAGATTCTTTGCCTTTTTAGGTCTACTTCTCCTTCTAGGTTCAATATGCTCGTGATGATTTCGATCCTCTACATGCTTTTCTTTCTGTGAGATGCCAGGTTGTGACGAATTTAAAGGCAAATCCTCAAATCTACTGTTACTTAGGGGTGTAAATTCGGGCAGGCCGGGCAGGCCAGGCTTAATATTTGTGAGCCCGTAAACAAATTCAGGCCGGACAGGCCGGGCACAAGTAGATAATTTTCTACCCAAAGACCTCCCAAAGCCCGCTTTTTATACGGGCAGGCCAGATCGGGCCGGACAAGCCACTATTTTTTTTTATTTTTTTTTTAAGTTTAAATTTTCAAATGAACGGCATTAAATACAATATCCTTTCCTTTCCAACATCGCATATCGTAAGTGATAGTATTATTTTATATTTAAATTACACTGACAAATTTTTAATTTTAGCCTATAATAAATAATTAATTAGAGTACAATAAACTTTCTAATAAGAAAATATATTACCATTAATGTTTTGAAAAGGTTAATTATAAGTAAAAACAATTATATATTTTATTTTTCTTGACATAAAATTGACAATTATATAATTGTAACTTTTAAGTCTTTTTAAGAGGATATTAAATGATTAATGGCACATAGAAGGCTTCCAGGCCGGGTATCAGGCCGGGCATCATAATTAATCGCAAAGCCCGAGACCGCCCAATAATTTAATCCAGGCCAGGTCGGGTGGTCCATGACGGGCCATAACAGGCTTTGGGCTACTTCGGGTACAGGCGGGCTCGGACGGATACAGGCAGGCCGAGTATTTTCGGGTATTATTTACACCCCTACAGTTACTTGATAATTTGTTCTCGAAAAATTCTAGGTCTCTAGATTCCACAATAGAATTTGTCTCCAAATCTAGTAATCTGTAACACTTGTTGTTCTTTGCATAACCAACAAAGATACTCTTAATAGCCCTAGGTCCTAATTTAGTTCTTTTAGGATCAAGTACTCTATAGTAGGCTAAACACCCCCACATTTTCAAGTATCCTAAGTTTGGTTTTCTGCCTTTCCATAGTTCATAGGGAGAGGTATTGGTTTTTTTAGATGGAATCCTATTGTGTACGTGACATGTAGTTAGGAGAGCCTCACCCCATAAATTATTTGGTAACTTAGCATTAGCAAGCACACAATTCACCACATCGACAAGAGTCCAATTTTTCCTTTCTGCTAAACCATTCTGTTGTGGATTGTATGGTGCAGTACACTGGTGTACTATTCCTAATTCTTCAAGATAATTAGAAAATTCATTTTCAAAATACTCACCACCTCTATCACTACGCAATACTTCGATTTTCCTATCATGTTGATTTTCAACTTCAGACTTGTATACTTTAAACATACTAAAAGCCTCATATTTTGTTTTCATCAAATAAACATAGAAGTATCGAGAGTAATCTTCAACAAAAGTTATAAAGTATTTCTTAACACTACGAGTTAAATTTTCCATTTAACACACAGATATCATTGTGTATGAGGTCTAACATTTGTGTATTCCTTTCAGACTTTGGAAATGGTTTTCTGGTCATCTTAGATTGAACGCAAATTTTACATTTACTAGTTTCTATATGACTTCTTCTTCCGCCTTATATTTAGTTTCAAGAGCATCCCATATGACTTTTGTTGATTGGGTATCAGTGTACAAATCATATAAACGATTTGATAGAGCATTGAGAAATTGGCCGTGGCAAATCATTTCATCTTCTTCTCGCTTTTTCCTTTCTTCTTTCTATTCCTCGGTGTCCTTGTCAGTAGGTGCTGGTAATGGTGTAGCACCAAGAGCACTTTCAATGTAGTGAGAAGAAATTTCATCTTGTCTTGCCAACGAGTAAACTTTGTTCCATTAAAACGATGCGAACGAACAACGTCTTGATTCATAACCTTGAATGAAGCCATATGTGTCTCTTCCATTGCGAAATAACGCGTTAAAATTGTTGGAAAATAATGCCTGCAAGTAAATGAAACAACAATAGTAATGGCTTGAGGCGCGAGGAGACGTAGTTTTTAAAGAGTTATTTGCTCCTACTCGTTAAATGTTTGTTGATAGGATCAAATGCAAACTGCTTCCAGGATACAACAAGCTTTTGTGAATTGGCAATCAACAAATACTGACAATTCACCCTTGAATTCTTATTAGTGTAGACTATTATTGCTAGAGAAAGATTGCGGAGATTGAGAGAGAACCAAAGAGATTGCTTGATGATACTGTCTAATCATAATGTTTTGGATTATTTATATAGACACCAAACAAGAATGTTTAGTGCATGTTCAGTATCATAAAGACACGACTGTTCCAAAACAAGTTTATATAGACAGAGTCTTAAGAGATTTGATTATAAAAGTGAAACTGAATCAGTTACATATTTTGTCTGTTACAGGTTTTCAACAGACACCTTGATTTGTAAGTACTTTTCCATATCTCTTGAACGTACTGCATTTACTTTTGTTTTGTCTAACTGTTCTCGTTTCATATTTAATCTAAACCCATAAATATTTGAATTTGGAATCAAATATTTAACATCTTTCCCGCAAATTATCAAGGGCAGTGTTAGAGCATAGCTCGGTCGACCTCGCATGCGTTGCTATCTGATAGGCTTTCGGAATTGCCTATATATAAAACCGCAATCGCACGACGTCTAACTAGTAGACAGAGGCAAATACATGTCGTTCCCACAGGGAGCGGTGGAAATACTCTAATCAATATCTCTAAAGAAATAACCAGAAATGATTTTTGAGATTTTAGAATTGAATTTGAAACAATAAAAATAAATAAAAAGAATTAACAAAATGCAATGAGAGAATATCGTTAACCAGGGTCTACAGATTCCACCATTATTTCTATTCGATGCCAAAAATGATTCATAATTCTAAATACGCGTCTATATCTTTGCTCTATTGCAACACCTGTTATTAGTATATTTTCTCTAATATAACTTGCATCTCCTAGCATAACCCATCAAAGTCTCCAAAGCATGGCTTATCAAATTATAATGGCAAGCAAATCATTGAAACTACATATTTATGCATTTACGATTATTATTTGTGTCGTCTAAGTATAACCCATCAAATGATTTAACCTAAGCATGGATTATCAAATACTATAACAAATAAAATTGCAAAACCTTATAAATTAATGCACTTAGGCTATTGTATTACAAAGCCGATGAAGCAACAACAATTATTCTATAGGAAATCAATAGAGCGTAAAAATAAAATTATTTGAATCAATTCATAATTTCCTAAAACCAAATATTATCAATTTAGTCATGGTCTATTGCTAGAAATTGTTTCCACCTAAGAACCCTAGTTACGAAATTTAACAAAACATGGAGATGGATTTCTTAAAACCCATAAAAATAAATTATTAGGAAAATGAAAATAAACCAATCGAATGTGTGTCACCACAATCGAATCGCCTCTTCTCCTTTCCCTTGTTTTCTGCTCCAAGCCTTCAAGGAACTTCACAGTAGCACCGGCGACGGCCTTCTCTTCTGCTTCTGTTCGTTGGCTTTCCTAGCCTCCAAACCGGTCTCCCCCTTTTCTGTGTCCCACCTCCAACTAATATCGTCGAAAGAATTGAGAAATAATGGGAAACAAATATCCATTATGTCGACACCATTAACAAACTGACCAATCATAACTTGGATTGCACGTGCTCCCATATATTTTCCTTCCAAACCATATTATATTCTTTTATGACCATAAATTATGATCATCACATGACCAGAAAGGAAACAAGTCCCTTTTCTCACGTCCAACGACCACATACAGCACAAACTATCCCCACCGACTGTGATAACGCCTGAGGATTCACAGCCATGCAACAAAGGGCAGCAGCACTGGTTCATTTCCATGTATATCTATAACTCTTCTTTTATTGCAAGGCTCATTGAGCTAATACCTCCTGCACTATTGCCTTCGGAAACCAAAATTCATCCTCTCCTGAACAGCTACCATTAACTGACACCAGCTGCAAACAAACCCCATCGTGGGTAATCGAGACACCATCACCATTAGCTAATACCCATCCTCCTTTGTTACCTAAATTATAAGTAAATCCATTCTCGGTCCTAGATTTTCTGCCACCACCGAGATACAATAGCCTCCAATCTGAATTCACTCGTCCAAGTTATTGCTCAATCAATCAAGCATTTTCTTCTAGTTCCGCTAATACTTCTCGAGCTTCCATTTCGATCAACAACAAACCAGTACTGTCTGTTTTAAGTCCATCTTGAATTCCAAAGCACAGTTGAGAACCCAAACTCCATTCGATGTTGTATAATACACGGACCATCGTTTCACTGTTGTAACAATGAATAAACCTAGTTTATTTTCATTCTTCTGTCCATCTGAGTTTCGTCACCCACATGCGATAATAACTCAACCACCATGTTAACTGGTCCATCGATCTTGACAGCCTATTCCTCCACTGTCCATGGCACATGAACCTCTATCATTCTTATTCAACTTCTTTCACATACGAGAACTAGGAGCTGCTAATTCCAGACCCCTGCAAACTGCAGACTTCGAGCAACACCTCCACCAACAACCATTGACAGAAATCATTGCCAGCAACACCAGGACCTAGCTTTGCTTCTTGAATCCAACAACCTTCCTTCCTGGTGTAGATGGGGAAAAACGATTTGCTGGTTTTTAAGGAATTGAGGAGACGGCCGTACAGAGGAGACTCCTCGAACCGAGCGAAATGTTAAACCTCACACAGATGCACCGCTGCAAAGGGGGTGCTTTAGATTCGAGAGATCAATCTGTAGTACTCCGGCCTAAATCAAGACAATGACCGTTCCAGAGTAAATTCGGTCACAAGAGAGGATGGGTTGATCTGCAGGAGGGAAGCTGAGAAATGTGTGGAATCAATGGTAATCAAAGATTGTGGGTATGTGAATTCTGAATATGATAAGTCTGAATGATTGAAATTTCTCAATTGAGAGTAGTTGCTCAATTGATGAGTTGATGATCTCGTGTTGTCGATGAGACGTGAGATTGATGATACTGATGATGATTCAATCATGATTCAGAGACTTATTTATATTATTGAAATTGTAGACACCATGATTCCATGAAGTGTGACAGTTGATGGAATCAAGGAGTGGGGGGGTGGAGATCGTGTTTGAAACCAGTTGCTCAACGTGTGGAGACTTGGTCGATTTTCCACCCACTACCTCGTGAATTCCTTCAACTGATTGCATGACTTGCTCACATTCCATCGTGTGTTTGAACACACGTGTCGTAGATCGCCAGATCAAAACCCTAAGTGATATCCCCCCAAGTGACACGATTGACGTCTCGTGGTTTGTTAGTCAATTGATGACTTCGTGGTTTGATGGGACGATGAGTCCATGTAGTCGTTGAGTTGAACATTATGTTCTGAAACTCATGAATTGAACATGTCATGAGACAGAGGTATAGTTCTTACGATGAAGTGAGCAAATATCACTCATTCGATGGATGGATCGTTGAATATCGATTGTTGAACCAATATTCCTTGGTTGGAGAAAATATTCCTCATCCGAGCAAATGCTGCTCATGTGATGAATTGTTGAATATTTGATCGTCTGAGCATGTGTTGCTCATCTGATGGATTATTGGCAGCGTACCAAAAATATTAATTAAAAGTTATGGTTGTTGAACCGATCATAATTAATAAGATTAATAACCATGAGGTCGTTGTAAAATTATTAAGGTTGGAATCTGGAATGATGATCCTTGGATTCAGAAACCCTAATTTGATCAATTGATGATCAATTCATGGTTCCTCAGAAGTTTAACCATATGACGAAGGAGGAAGCGACTATATGGGACCATGGATCAACCATGTAGTGTCCATATGCTCACGTGAGCAAATACGAAGAACTCCTGAAGAGTTGACGATTTGTTGGTGGAAGAATGATTAAATGCTGGCTTAATCATTTATTCAAAAATGCTCGTCTGAGCCTTAGGTGAGAAAACCTAATTAATTATGACGAGGCGAAGGACCGACCATGGGGTTATGAAACCGGCCCTGGGTTGTCCGTGACCGCCTGACGATCACTTCATGAAAATCCAAAGTGTTTGGGAGAGTTTTGGACCTAATACGAGCAATTGTGCAAATTAGGTCAAAATTGTGAAAATTGATGGGACCGGCTTCCGTGAGCCAAAGAGACAATCTTGGTCGGTCAAGATAGCGTGCTCATGTCCCCAAGGCGTCCGCGTCTCAGTCCTGAGAATTTTGATATTTTCTGGCGTGCAATTGAGCATCCATTCGAGAAAATATGCCAAAATTAGGGTTTCGACGAAACTAAGGAAGACACCATGAGGTGATGAAAAATAATTATAAAATAAGGAATGAGGAGGCGTGGGACCGTCGTGGTCAAGGCATGGTCGGCCGGTCGTGACCACGGTCCCGTGGTGCCTTTTCCTTAATTTTATAATATTTTGATGATTTTATGAAAAATTCATGAATTTTGAGAAATTTGATGAATTTTGGGAGTTTCCATGAATTGAAGGAGTTTTCATGAGTTCAAGGAAGCAAAAAATAATAAAACAGGGCGTGTGGGACCGTGGAAGGCATGGCCGACCGGCTAGGACCCGGTCCCACGAGTTTCCCTAATTTTATAATGATTTTATGAAAAATTCATGAATTTTGAGAAATTTCATGAATTTAGGGAGTTTCCATGAATTGAAGGAGTTTTCATGAGTTCAAGGAAGCAAAAAATATTAAAATAATAAAAACAAGGGCGTGTGGGACTGTGGAAGGCATGGTCGGCCGGCTAGGGCCCGGTCCCATGAGTTTCCCTATTTTTTTAATATTTTTAAGTATTTTGATGATTTGAGGGAATTTTTCCTAATTTGAGAGAAATACCATGAAATCAAGGAATTTGATGAATTCAAGGAAAACTAATAATAATAAAATAATAAAACAAAGGGGCGTGTGGGACCGGAAAGGGCATGACCGGCCGGCCAAGGCCCGGTCCCACAAGTTTTTATAATTTATTTTATTTTATTATTATTTGATGATTTGTGCAAAAATACCATGAAATCAAGGATTTTTTCATGAAATTAGAGAAATAATAATAATAATAAAATAATAAGGAACCGTGGGTGTGGGGCCGGTTGGGACCAAGGCATGGCCGGTTGGCCAATGGTCACGCCCCACACTCCTTTCCTTAATTTTATATTATTTTTTATGGATTTATGGAAGTACCATGAAACCGAGGAGTTTCCTCAAGACGAAGGAAATTTGATAAATGAGAGAATTTTCATCAAATCATGAAAATAATAAAAATGCATTAAAATATAAAACTGGCGTGGGATTGACCACGACACGGTCGGTTGGTCGTGTGTCCATGCTCCCAGCACCCTGGTCAATATTTTTATTATTTTATTTTCTTCTCTATTTTGCATAGGTTCATCGTTTCGTTGTATTTTTGAAATACTCGTTCGTGCGGTGACTGTTAGTGTATCATCGTTGAATACACCTTCACCATTTGAATCGGGGCTTACTTAGAGGTAGCTCAGACGCCCGGTTGTTGATTATTTATTACTAATTGTGGAATTCAGTGGAGAATAATTCACAAAACTGAGTAATAAGATGTTTATTATTAATTCATAGGATCAGCTGAGGATTCGACTACGAATTCAGAATAATAAAGTGAGCATTACCATTCCATGGGATCGTAGATTCGACCATAGAATCGAGTAATTAAGATTTATCTATTACCATTTATGAGACCAGTTGTGGATTCGATCATGAAATCGGAGTAATGAGATAATATAGTTATTGCTATTCTATGAGATCAAGTGTGGATTCGATCATAGAATCAGAACAATTGTTATTGTCATTCCATGGGACCAGTCGTGGATTCGACCATGGAATAGAGCGATTGTAATTAGGAATAATTAACTTTGTGGCTCTATACTAGCAGAGCAAGCTGTCTAGGAGCATTAATTCCCGATATGAGCTTGCGGTAAGTCATATCCTTTATATAGTCAGGGTAAACTTGTTTTGTTCCTGAAGACGTTATCGCTCTATACTAGCAGAGCAAGCTGTCTAGGAGCCGTCCATCTCGTGATGCTATATAGAAATAATCACTGAAAGTATTCAGTATTCATGAGATATGCGTTGTCCAGTCGTGAGACTACATATCTACATGTACTCTGAGAGAAAGTACTCTCCGTTGAGAATTCGATGAGAGACCGTGTCTCGATACTCACGTCTGATTGCTGAATCAGAGCTTCGTATAATTATGAGTTTACGAATTTAGCCTTTGTCGAAAATCCACCATCTACATTAAGTCCCTGCTTACTGAGGAAAGTTGTGTTCCTCAGTCAGCATTAAATGGTGATTTTCCGGCCATAAATAATAATACCAGTAATTGAACTTAGTCGTAAGTTGAGACGTTACCGGATTTAGAGAGCATGAGAAACCACGACTTGATGAAGGCTTCAATGTCATGATTGGAGCGTCGTTTGATGACATAAATTGGTGTTGAACCGCTGGTTTGGACGACGAGTCCGTGGTCGGTTAGGATTCGCGGGTCGGGCCCAATAAGGAAATCCTTAGAAAATTAGGTTTTGGAAATAAAATTGATATAAAAGGGATTAATCCTTTTTTTTTTTTTTCTCACGACCAGCTCTCCATCATCTCTGCACCTTCACGCCAGCAGGAGAAGATTCCGCGCCGCCGCCCCCCCCGTTCGCCGGCCAATTCCGGCCGATCCCAGGTGCTTTTTTTTTTTGCTGATGTTATGATCCTCATGAGTTGTTCATGTTTGATCATGATGAAGTTATATATGTGTGTATATTAGTGTGAGTTTTATGAAAAACCCTCGTTTTTGAAAACGTATGTTCGTTCGATCGTTAGTTTTGAAAACTAACTATAATCCCTGATTTAGGAGAGTTTTTTTTTATATGAACCTAGGTCCAGTGATAAAACTTAGTTTATGAGCTTTCATGTTACCAAGGTTTATCATAAAAGAAGTGAATTTTCATGAAATCGGAATAATCCTTCGTTTTAAAGACAAATAACGATGACACGAAGGAAAATATGTATGATGAACTTGTGTCCAGTGATAAAATTTTGCTTATGAGCTTTCATGTAAATACAAAACTTTATCATATGTATGAGATGTGAGCTTTCACAATATTTTTTGAAATAAACCTTCGTTTTAAAGACAAATAACGACGATACGAAGGAAAAATATTATATATATGTAGCCGTGACATATATTGTGTAAAATATGATGTATATTTTATTTGCAATTTGTTTTCATTAGATAAAATTCTTGAGAATTTATGTAAGCATTAATTGCTGTTTTTTCGAAAAATCAGAAACGTGGGTTTTGAGGAACCTTCGAAGATAGACTATATTTATGATGAAATATTTTATTGTTGAAACTTCATAGGTCAGTTGTGTGAATGTTCACATTATGAAAATTGTGTCCGTGATTTTATGAAAAATCAGTTTCGAAATTAATAAAGTTTCGTTCGTTTTTTGCAGTTTTCGAAGAGACGAACGATTTTGAGGTGTTAACTCTAGCATTACTATCACTATTGTTAGTGGAAGTATAAAAGGTAAGAGTTAAGAGTTACCTTTTTTGCTGATGTTGGTTTGTTTACATAGTAGTAATCTTTGATCTTCCGGTTCCAGAAAATGTCGACCAACAATAACACAATTACGATTACTGGTATTCCTCTTCTTCTCTGGCTCTTCTGATGAGGATTCCGACGCTCCTGTAGCGAAATCAAAGGCTAGGGTTACCCAGGAAGGGGCGAAGCCTAATGTTCCTTTGGGTGAGCGAAGAGTCTCTTTTGCTGAACTCGAAAAGAAAAGAGCTGAAGACAAAAAGGAGGATGCCCGTCAACGTGAAAAAGATCGCACCGGCGTAAGAGACAGAGGGTTGAGGAGAAGCGTCAATTCTTGGATGGGGTGCCTTCTGATTCTGATGCTGATGCTTCTGAAGGAGAGATCACATGGGAACCATCCGAGCGTTACATTAAGCCTGATCGATATGAAAGAGAGCATCAGAGGACGATGAAGAAAATTGAAGCTGAAGCTGCAGCAGAAGATAATTCGGATTCAGATGATGATTTATCTTCCGTCCACCGGACTTCACCAATGATCTGACAGTGACTCTGAAGAAGATGATTCCGAGAAGGACAGTGATGATGAAGCTGACAATTCGGATGAGTCCGACGAGTAGTTTTACTTCCATCTTCTTTAGACGTTAGAGCATTCCCTTTTAGTCTTCATAGTGGATATCTTTCTTTTGACTGTTTAAAGACTTTACTTCAATTAGACTTTTCTTCTGAATGATGAACATTTTGTTAACGTCGATTTCTTCTAATCCATGACATGGACCAATGTCCATATATCCAAATTCATCATGACTTGTCGATTTTCATGAGAAGTAACATAACACGGCTGAGAATTCATGACGTGTACAAGGCCGCGTGGCCTATCCTTTGACCCGTGATGTTCAGTCCCCAGTGTGTTATTTTCCTCCGCGTTTGGTATCGATCTTGAAGCCTAGGGTTTCAGTGAAACTCGTAACTGAGTTGATTGTATGACTATCGCCTATATATATATATCTTCAAGACTCCAAATCTATGATCCACGCAAATATTTCTTCCATTCCTGAGTCAGTTTCATCGTGCAGAGAAGTTTTGATCCTACCCTCTTGCCGTCATGTCGAGCAATAGCATTTCTTCTCAAGATGATCTTCAGTCGAAGCGTGAAATAGCAACGTCTATCTCAGTAAGTTTGTCACTTCTTCTTCTCCTTTCTTGTCTCTGTTCAATCGAGATTGTTGATCACAAGAGAATGATTTGTCGTAGGACTGTAAGAAGAATGCTACTCCTCATAATGCAAGGCCTAAGCGGACTGTTAGAGCTCCTGCCCGGTATGGATCGGCTCGTGCTGAAGCTGGATCGTCTGTAAGTAAACCTATGACTCTTGAGATTATACTGAGTCCCGGGATTAACACTCCTTCGTTTCATCGTAGGCGGATGTCCGTGTCGTCGATGCTAGACGAAGAAAGAGTGGAAAGTCCGTGACCGTGGTTGAGGTTGAGGAAAGCAGTAACCAGGCATGTGAAGATTCTGTAGGATCCGTGGAGACCGGAGACGGTGTCCATGCTCGTGAATACCCAACCGCTGGACTTTTATTCGAAGCCCCATTGATTAATACCTTCCCAGACAATGAAATGGTCGGCGGATTCGTGGTTCCCAAATGTCATGTATCTCTGTACACCAAGATCTGGAAGAAGTATGGTCACATTGCACCACAGAAGTGTGGAAAGGTTTTCTTCCAACCCTTTTAACCACGGTAGCGCGGGGTTATTGCCGATCATCGAGGAAATGAATCAGATGCACTTGCGAGACGTCAAAAACCATGACTGCACCAATGGGATGAAATGATCTCGAATTGTGAGATATTGCGATTCAATGTAAGCTGGCTCCGTCGTCGTCTTGAGATAATCAAGGTTCATAAGGCAGCAGAGGCTGCTGATGCAATTTCCATGAATGCAGCTTTACTGGATGAGGAGAGGATACTGGCTCTGGAGTCAAAGGGTTGGAAAGCAGTGGTCGAAGACTTGAAGGCAAAGACCAAGATTTTTCAGAAGAAGCTTGACGAGGCTTCTTACAAGGATTATCCATTTCTAGATGGTTTGCTCTGAGTGAGCATTTGTGGTTGTTGTTTTTTGAGTAAATCTGAGTTCTAGTTAGGTGAAACAGTTGATCATGGTATGAACAAATTTTGCTCATTTATGAAATGTTTAATGAACAAAGGAGCATTCATATGCTCTTTGGAGGAATGAAATTACATTTTTGAAAATGCTTGAAATGATGAAGAGGTAGTTTGTTTCATGGATCAGGCATAATAAGTTTTGATCCATTTGCCATTGATGATGTTTCCTTCCTTTCCTCCATTGATTGCTAAAATTTTGTAGTATCCGCTAGATATTGCTTTGATAACAACATATGGCCCTTCCCATTTAGGAGAGAACTTAGGAGCGGACATGTCTTGTTGAATGTGCTTTGTCGTCTTTAATACCAAATCTCCTACTTGAAAATATTCGAGGTCTTACCATTTTTTTGTAGGCTCTGGAGATCCTATGTTTGTAAGCTAACACATATTTTTCCACCTTGGTCCTCCTTGATTCCAGCATATATAGCTCAGTGATTCTTGATATGGAGATTTCGTCCTCATCCCATTGTACACCACTGGATGCTGCTGAGGGAACTTTGATTTCTGCTGGAAGTATGGCATCGGCTCCATAGAAAAGGGAATATGGCGAAGTACCGATCGATCTCCTTGGTGCAGTTCTGTAAGCCCATAGAGCCATGGGTAATTGCTCATGCCATGATCGAGGATTGTCATGAATCGTCCGACTGATAATCCTGACCAAAGTCTTGTTGGTACTTTCTGCTTTACCATTTCCTTTTGGATAGTAAGGCGTGGAGAAGATTTGTTTGATCCCATATTTATTGAGCAGCTTCTCAACATCTTGATTGGCAAAAGGAGTTCCGTTATCTGTGATGATATGCTTAGGAACTCCGAATCTGCATATTATGTGCTCTTTGATGAAGGCGGCAATCGTAACTCCAGTGGTGCTTCGAACAGGAATAGCTTCGACCCACTTAGTGAAGTACTCTGTCGCAGTGATGATGTATTCATGTTGTTTTGAAGATGCTGGATTGATCTTCCCAATGATATCTAGTCCCCAGCTGTAGAAAGGCCACGGACTATTCACAGAATTCAATGGGAGACAAGGAGTGTGGATGAGATTACCATGGTTTGGCATTGGTGACACCTCTGAACGTGTGCGGCTGCATCATCTTCCATGGTTGGCCAATAATATTTCTCATGAATTTGAAGAAATAGTTTCCTCTTTCCTTGATGTTCTCCATCATGTACTTCCTTCAGGATTGTAGGGATTTCATGTTCGGCTAAGCACCTCAGTAAATTTCCACCAAAGCTTTTGCGGTATAAGATCCCATCGAGATAGACAAATCTCTTAGCTTTCTGAATGAGTTTGACTGCTTGCTTCTTTTCCAGTGGTAGTTCGTTGTCCCGGAGGTATTTGATGTAAGGCTCCCTCCAGTCCCCAGTGTGGTGGATCGTCAAAACCTCCAAGTGATGAGGAGGTGTTTGGAAATCAGGACAAGATCCTTGTAAAGCTCTTGACTGAGTCTCCATGGATGGCCAGTAGTACCCCATCTTTGAAGCTTTCTGTAAAGTGTTACCACTAACGTTTGCCCACAGACTTCCTCATGTATGCGCTTGAGTTGTTCTTCCGCTTCGTCGCTCCCAAGACATCGTGATAGAGATCCATCAGGGTTTCGATAGTATATCCCTCCATGAAGCAAGAAGTAGTTCTTCAATTCCTTGAGGCTGACTTGGCCTTCTGAAATAGAGCTGCTCAATTCATGAATGATGGGTGCTCGCCAATCGTTCGCTGGAATGTCTTCGATCTGAGTGAGCCAAGTAGATGATGATACGTACGTCTCGTACAGTGATCGTTTTCTGTGCTCCTTCGAATTGCAGCTTGGAGGCGAGAGTTGCTAGGCAATCAGCATGCCTATTGTTAGTCCGTCCAGTATGGACGATCGTTGCGTCAGCAAAATAGGTCAACAGTCGCTGAGCTTCGGTTCTGAATGGAGCAAGTGTGATTTCTTTGAGAGAATACGTTCCATTCATCTGGTTGACCAATAATTTTGAATCTCCCCTTATCTCGAGGTGTTTGCTCCTGCTTGCTTGGCCAAGGATAATCCTAATAGGAAGGCTTCATATTCCGCTGAGTTGTTGGTGCAGTGGAAATCCAACTTGAACGAATGTGAGAAAACTTCACCAGATGGAGACACCAGCACTATGCCCGCTCCTCCGGTGTCACTTAGGGGTGGCAGATCCATCAAAGTATAGAAGCCATGTTTCTTCCTTGATGACCAAGATGTCTGGGAATTCGCCGGGCTTCTTCATGTGTGTTGTTGTGTCTTCCCCTGGAAAAGCGGCGAGCAAGTCTGCGACCGCTTGACCTTTGATGGCTTTAGGTGGCGTGCAAGCTATGTCAAATTCTGACATCTGGAGTAGCCACTTCGCTGGTCTTCCTATCAAGGCTGGCTTTGATAGCAAGAACTTTATGGGATCAGCTTTGGAGATGAGTACGACCCTGTTAGATAGTAAGTAATGTCTGAACTTCTGGATTGCATGTACCAATGCCAGGCATGCCCTTTCGGCCTTTGGATATCGGAGTTGAGCATCTCTCATTGTGCGGCTGAAGTAGTAAATCGGTCGTTCGACGCCTTCGTCGTCTTCCTGAGCGAGGAGTGCGCCGATGGCGACGTCACTGGAGGGTGTAAAGAATCAGAGCTCGTCCCTGCACTGGAGACCTCATGACGGCCGGTGACAATAATATTGTTGTATTTTATGGAAAGCTTCTTGTTGAACAGTCCAGGTGAAGCTTGCTCCTTTCTTCAGCAGAGGTGTGAACGAAGCAATGAGTTGAGCTAATCCAGGAATGAAGCGTCGAATATAATTTACCTTGCCCATAAAGCTCTGTAGTTCCTTCACGGTACGTGGAGGAGGCATGGTGGTAATAGCTTTTGCCTTGTCGGGGTCGACTTTGATCCCTTCAGCCGTGACCAGGAATCCTAAGAATTTTCCGGAAGAAACTCCGAATGCGCACTTTAAAGGATTCATTTTTAATTTGTATTCTCTGCACCTTTCAAACACCTGCCTTAGAACTTCGAGATGAGATGCTCGAGTCTTCGATTTTACCACCACATCATCAACATAGTCTTCTACTTGCTTGTGCATCATGTCGTGGAATATGGCAGTCATGGCTCGTTGATAGGTGGCACCAGCATTCTTTAATCCAAAGGGCATCACAGTGTAGTGAAAATTCCCAATGGGAGTACGGAACGCAGTCTTGTTGGCGTCATGTTCATACATCTTGATCTGGTTGTACCCACTATAGCCGTCCATGAATGAGAACATACCGTGACCACTGGTTGCATCGACGAGCATGTCAATGTTGGGTAGAGGAAAATCATTCTTTGGACAACATTTATTCAAGTTCCTGAAGTCGACACAACATCTGATTTGACCATTTTTCTTCTTAACAGGTACCACATTTGCTAGCCACGTTGGATGAAGAATAGGTTTGATGAACCCTGCTGCCAACAGTTTCTGGATTTCGACCTTGATTTGCTCCTCGACTTCGTGTCTAAATTGTCTGGGAGGTTGTTTGACATCTTTGGAACCAGGGACGATCTGCAGGTGATGGGTGACGAGTTTGTCATCCAGACCCGGCATTTCTTCGTACGTCCAGGCGAAGACATCTTGATATTCTTTAATAATTTTACCAGCTCGGTCCGCTCCTCTGGTGATAGCGCTGAACTGATCAGGATTGGCCTTGGATCATCTTCAGTCCCAATGTTGATTGTTTCAAGATCGTCAGTGGTAGAGTCAGTGTCGTCCTGTAGTTATCGTGGGGCATCTTGGACTTCTTCTTCAAGTGATTGCTCACTCTGACACGATTCTTCATGGTGGGGAGACTTTTCATCGTTCTCCCCGATTAATTGCTAATCTTTCTGTCGGCGATAAATGACTCTCCCTTATACGTCTCGGTCGGTTGTGAAGTTTTTCCCTGGAGTCGAGAATTGATCATTATGGCATTTAGTCGGTGTAGTAGGTGACTTAATCATTTTAGCAGATGAGGATGACAGATCGTTATCAGCCTTCTCGATAGTCTTCCAGCTTGGAAGTGGAGTACTGTGAATCCTGATTGGAGGTTCCGGGATGCCTTTTTAAGATTCAAGGAACTCAGTACAATAGACGGGAGCATAAGGAGATGATGAAGCCGGAATGCGAACGATCTTGTTGTCGAGCAGGGCCTTCATGCATTGATGGTATGTTGAAGGAACCACCTTGTTATAATGGAGCTATGGGCGTCCCAGTATTATATGGTAGTCAGGTTCTTGCTCGATCACATGAAACTTCGCTTTCAATCGAATCGGCCCCACCCTCAAATCTATGTATGCATATCCATATGTATGGATTTGACTTCCTTCAAATCCTGTCATTAAGATGGGATAGCGAACGATTTTACCTCGTCGGAACCTGGCCATCCTGAGAGTCTTCATAGTGACAATGTTGGTAGAAGCACCGGTGTCAACAAGAGCTCTTCTAAATTCGGTGCCTTTGATGAAACCAGTGACATACAATGCTCGGTTGTGCCCTTCATCCATCATACGATCTTCTTCTCCAAAAGAGATGTTGTCGATCGAATGCCCAGGCACTAGGGAGACTTCTTCAACTGATGGTGTTGGTGGCATTATTTGCACGCTGGATGATATTTGGTTGAGTGCTGAAAATGTGTTTGTGCGCTAATCCCTGGAGAAGTGCAGGAGTTCACATAGATTTTCGATCAAATGTGTGACCTCTTGTTCCACCGGCTTCTCGTATGTGGTGAAGCTGTTGATTTGAGGGTCAGATGACGCTTCAGTCCCCGGTGTTGAGACTTCTGGAGCGGAGGTACCGCCTAACTCAGATGTTAATTTGATGAGAAAGTCGAGGATGTGGTTTATCGTCTCCTTCATCAGTTCCATGTTCCTGGTATGGACCTCTAGGATTTGAGCCAACTCTGCCAAAGTCGGGACCCCTCTGCCTTCCATGCCGCCAGGTGTAACATGAGGAATGTTGTCGTTTGAAATATTCTGATTTGAATTAGTTGAATTAGTCCTAAGACCAACCATCTTGTGAGATTGTTAGATTCCAACCGAGAGATTAATCTCCCGCTGTGGTCGCCAATCTGTAGATGGGGAAAAACGATTTGCTGTTTTTTAAGGAATTTAGGAGACGACCGTACGGAGGAGACTCCTCGAACCAAGCGAAATATTAAACCTCACACAGATGCACCGCTGCAAAGAGGGTGCTTTAGATTCGAGAGATCAATCTGTAGTACTCCGGCCTAAATCAAGACAATGACCGTTCCAGAGTAAATTTGGTCACAAGAGAGGATGGTTTGATCTGCAGGAGGGAAGCTGAGAAATGTGTGGAATCAATGGTAATCAAAGATTGTGGGTGTGTGAATTCTGAATATGATAAGCTCTGAATGATTGAAATTGCTCAATTGAGAATAGTTGCTCAATTGATGAGTTGATGATCTCGTGTTGTCGATGAGACGTGAGATTGATGATACTGATGATGATTCAATCATTATTCAGAGACTTATTTATATTGCTAGAATTGTAGACACCATGATTCCATGAAGTGTGACAGTTGATGGAATCAAGGAGTGGGGGGGTGGAGATCGTGTTTGAAACCAGTTGCTCAACGTGTGGAGACTTGGTCGATTTTCCACCCACTACCTCGTGAATTCCTTCAACTGATTGCACGACTTGCTCACATTCCATCGTGTGTTTGAACACACGTGACGTAGACCGCCAGACCAAAACCCTAAGTGATATCCCCCCAAGTGACACGATTGACGTCTCGTGGTTTATTAGTAAATTGATGACTTCGTGGTTTGATGGGACGATGAGTCCATGTAGTCGTTGAGTTGAACATTATGTTCTGAAACTCATGAATTGAACATGTCATGAGACAGAGGTATAGTTCTTACGATGAAGTGAGCAAGTATCACTCATTCGATGGATGGATCGTTGAATATCGATTGTTGAACCAATATTCCTTGGTTGGAGCAAATATTCCTCATCCGAGCAAATGCTGCTCATGTGATGAATTGTTGAATATTTGATCGTCTGAGCATGTGTTGCTCATCTGATGGATTATTGGCAGCGTACCAAAAATATTAATTAAAAGTTCTGGTTGTTGAACCGAGCATAATTAATAAGATTAATGACCATGAGGTCGTCGTAAAATTATTAAGGTTGGAATTTGGAATAATGATCATTGGATTCAGAAACCCTAATTTGATCAACTGATGAACAATTCATGGTTCGTCGGAAGTTTAACCATAGACGAAGGAGGAAGCGACTATATGGGACCGTGGATCAACCATGTAGTGTCCATATGCTCACGTGAGCAAATACGAAGAACTCCTGAAGAGTTGACGATTTGTTGGTGGAAGAATGATTAAATGCTGGCTTAATCATTTATTCAAAAATGCTCGTCTGAGCCTTAGGTGAGAAAACCTAATTAATTATGACGAGGCGAGGTACCGACCATGGAGTTATGAAACCGGCCCTGGGTTTTCCGTGACCGCCTGACGATCACTTCATGAAAATCCAAAGTGTTTGGGAGAGTTTTGGACCTAATACGAGCAATTGTGCAAATTAGGTCAAAACTGTGAAAATTGATGGGACCGGATTCCGTGAGCCAAAGAGCCAATCTTGGTCGGTCAAGATAGCGTGCTCGTGTCCCCAAGGCGTCCGCGTCTCGGTCCTAAGAATTTTGATATTTTCTGGCGTGCAATTGAGCATCTATTCGAGAAAATATGCCAAAATTAGGGTTTCGACGAAACTGAGGAAGACACCATGAGATGATGAAAAATAATTATAAAATAAAGAATGAGGAGAGTGCGACCGCCGTGGTAAAGGCATGGTCGGACAGTCGTGACCACGGTCCTGTGGTGCCTTTTCCTTAATTTTATAATATTTTGATGATTTTATGAAAAATTCATGAATTTTGAGAAATTTGATGAATTTTGGGAGTTTCCATGAATTGAAGGAGTTTTCATGAGTTCAAGGAAGCAAAAAATAATAAAACAGGGCGTGTGGGACCGTGGAAGGCATGGCCGACCAGCTAGGGCCCGGTCGCACGAGTTTTCCTAATTTTATAATGATTTTATGAAAAATTCTTGAATTTTGAGAAATTTCATGAATTTAAGGAGTTTCCATGAATTGAAGGAGTTTTCATGAGTTCAAGGAAGCAAAAAATATTAAAATAATAAAAACAAGGGCGTCTGGGACCGTGGAAGGCATGGCCGGCCGGCTAGGGCCCGGTCCCATGAGTTTCCCTATTTTTTAATATTTTTAAGTATTTTGATGATTTGAGAGAATTTTTCCTAATTTGAGAGAAATATCATGAAATCAAGGAATTTGATGAATTCAAGGAAAACTAATAATAATAAAATAATAAAACAAAGGGGCGTGTGGGACCGGCTAGGGAATTTGATGAATTCAAGGAAAACTAATAATAATAAAAATATAAAACTTGCGTGGGATTGACCACGACACGGTCGGTTGGTCGTGTGTCCGTGCTCCCGGCACCCTGGTCAATATTTTTAATTATTTATTATCTTCTTCTCTATTTTGCATAGGTTCATCGTTTCGTTGTATTTTTGAAATACTCGTTCGTGCGGTGACTGTTAGTGTGTCGTCGTTGGATACACCTTCACCATTTGAATCGGGGCTTACTTAGAGGTAGCTCAGACGCCCGGTTGTTGATTATTTATTACTAATTGTGGAATCCAGTGGAGAATAATTCACAAAACTGAGTAATAAAATGTTTATTATTAATTCATAGGATCAGCCGAGGATTCGACTACGAATTCAGAATAATAAAGTGAGCATTACCATTCAATGGGATCGTAGATTCGACCATAGAATCGGAGTAATTAAGATTTATCTATTACCATTTATGAGAACAGTTGTGGATTCGATCATGAAATCGGAGTAATGAGATAATATAGATATTGCTATTCTATGAGATCAAGCTATGGATTCGATCATAGAATCAGAACAATTGTTATTGTCATTCCATGGGACCAGTCGTGGATTCGACCATGGAATATGAGCGATTGTAATTAGGAATAATTAACTTTGTGGCTCTGTACTAGCATAGGAAGCTGTCTATGAGCATTAATTATCCTGATACGAGCTTGCCGGTAAGTCATATCCTTTATATAGTCAGGGTAAACTTGTTGTTTGTTCCTGAAGATGTTATCGCTCTATACTAGCAGAACAAGCTGTCTAGGAGCCGTCCGTCTCGTGATGCTATATAGAAATAATCACTGAAAGTATTCAGTATTCATGAGATATGTCGTTGTTCAGTCGTGAGACTACATATCTACATGTACTATGAGAGAAAGTTCTCTCCGTTGGGAATTCGATGAGAGACCCGTGTCTCGATACTCATGTCTGATTGCCGAATCAGAGCTTCGTATAATTATGAGTTTACGAATTTCGCCTTTGTCGAAAATCCACCATCTACACCTGGTCAAACTTAAGTCTCCACTTATAAGTTCTCTTCACCATCTTCGTTGCTGCGATGTGAACGAACCACAGTTCAGACCATATTCAGAATCCAATATAAGATTGCATACAGAAATCCCCAAACACCATATTCTTCTCAATCATCAGCTGTAATCGATCCATGCCATCCCTGAAATTCCTTAATCGAGACAACGTACAGTTCACAAATACAAACCCGTTCATAGTAGCTTGGTGATGATGCTGTTATGAACTTGAGATAATCACCACCAGCAACTCGAGATAATTTCAATGTAACTCCAACTGCGGGCCGCATTTCATCCATTAGCTCAACCAAAGACCCATTGAAGTATTCCAGAATATATATCATTGCTGACTATTATTTCATCCATCATGAACCCTTCTCAGACCCCCCTCTCCTTGTGAAACGAACAACCAACATCTATTGAGCCAATCACCTGCTTTAGAAAGCAAAATCTTTGTACCACCAACTCAAATGCTCTCTAGCCGTGAAGTGACTTCCAAGCTGCTGATATATGGAAATACCAGGCCAGCTACATTATGTCATTTTCGTCGCAAACGACATTTTACTTCCATTTAGCCATTTATTCTCTCGATGATTGGACTTTTTCGTACTTTCTACAAATGCACTAAAATGGTGTTATTAGCCAAAATATCGAGTCCTAACTAATATAAATATGGGTATAAAATGTAGCACTTACGTGCTTATCAACACCCCCACACTTATATTTTGTTGGTTCTCGAGCAAAACAAAGAATTGACCCGCTATACAGTTGGTCATATCATAAGAGAGAGTTAGACCCGCTACACAGCTGGTCATAAAATGAAAATTTGAAATACCATACCAAGACCCGCTACACAGCTGGTCATAACCCTAAAATTTATAATGATAATAAAAAAAAATTTAAAACCCGCCACACATCTTGTCATAATATGCAATTTTTTTTATTTATTTTTTAAAGCCTAACGAAAATGCTACTCCCCACACTTAAACATTACATTGTCCTCAATGTAATTGAATCATCCAACATAGAAATTAAGATGGGAAATTCAAGCAAACAAATAAAAGATAGAGGAAAGAAAACAAATCTGATGGGTTGACTCCCATGAATCATAATCCTTGTATCCATGTTTGCGCACATAAAGAACCTCAAACAATGTGAGGTTGCACCAAAGTAAGCAGCATAGCATATATATAAAGTCTGAAAAGTTGGGGATCAATCCAACAAATGAAGTCAGCTGCGAATATGAACCTGCAAACACTATAAACTTCCAAGAAGATGTGTAAATCCATTCCCAAAAGAAAACAATCCTTAGCAGAGATAAACAAATCACTCATATGGAGGAAAAAAATAGAATGTATATTATTTTCTATTCGGGAAGCACACTCTAAATCAGGTTCTAAATCGGCTGAAATAACATCCGTCGACACAATATCCTCACTAGAAATCAGAGGAAGCAATGTATTGACAATGCAAAAAGGTACCTGATTATCAAACGCAGCAAAATTGTTTAAACCTGTATCTAATGGTTCAAGTTTATGAAAATCAGTAACTCTTAAATCTGGTTCTAAGTCCGCGGAAATAACTTCCGTTATGGAGTTATCTTGATTAACCATTGGAGGGCGCAATGCATTGACAATGTCAATAAGCATATGATCATCAGAATCTGCAAAGTGGGCTAAACAAACTGAGATTGGTTCAAAATCAGCAGTTACCTGACCAGTACCAATCGCCTCCACATTCACATCAGCAATCAGGAAATCACAAGATGAGTCAGCAAAACAGGAGCTCAATGGAGCAACAATATCATGAATAATCGCCTCATTATTATCTGCAACTAAGTGACTTATAGGAATCTCGTTATTCAAATGACTAGAAGATATCTCATTACGAATGTCAATTGTCTCTAAGTCGTTAGACTCAACAATAGTATCTTCTGTATAAACAGGTTCTTCTAATTCATCATTATCTGAATAAATGGCATCTCTAACACAACTCTCGCCCTTTTGAATAGACAAATAATCGGTTAGATCATGAGTTGTGTAAGATACAATAGATTCAGATATTATATCGGTATCATAATTCCTAAAATAACTTCTAGTATCAAGTTCCTTTTCACCCTCATGGTATTGGAGTTGATACTCATCTGAATAACCACCCATAGAGAAATTACGTGGATTCCAAGTTCCATACCTGAGACGATTATAAGCAAGAACTTCCTTATACCGTGACCCATACATGTATTCCCCAAGCGTCATAGACGACGTCTCGCGCAAAGCACTCATCGTTCTCAAAAAGGCTCCTGAAATAAAATTTTGAAGCACAAAACAAATCAAAAGGAAAAAGAAATCCTAAAAAATAAAAATATTGTACAAAAAAATAAAAATAAATAAACACCTAAGTATTTACAAAATAAAAAATACTAATTACAATATTCCACAACCGCTCCCCGGCAGCGGCGCCAAAAATTGATGGTTATTTTCAATGATGTTATAGTAAAAGGTTCGTTGAGACTTGTGAAGGAAGATTTTTTTAGACTTAATTTTTATAAATAAAAATAGCAGACTAAATTAAAAAGATGTTGTGAAAATTATGGAGAGAATGGGGCTAGGATTCCACCATTGGTCGATATTAGTGATTTAATAAAACAATAATTATGCAACTCAACATTTAAATTGATTCTAATAGTATTGTCTAGACATGTAGATTTCCAAAAGAATAGATGTTAATCCAAGCATAGAATATCAAAACCCTAAAGCAAGCATATTCTATCAAGAGAAAATACACCTAACTAATCAAAATCATATAAACAATTTTTTAGTTCAATGCAAAAATCATAATAGAGTTGTTGTAATTAATTAATGGAAATATATCACTTTTACCGAAACAACGGCTTCCTCCATAGCCCCAAGGATTGGGTTTAGCTGCTCATGTTGTAAATGAATGTTATAAAAAAAATAGGTAGCATCATATTTATTGATTCAACGTGAAAAGGATACAAAATTTATTGATTCCCACTCACTAATACCTGAACCGGATCTTAGCTTTGAGGAATTCCAGCGTATGAAAATATTTTATCTAGACCCTTTCATAGAGCCTGAACCTGAACCACAGCTAGATGTAGTTGTCTTAAACAGGAAACTATACAAGGGTGCGCTTTATTTGTCAATTTTCTTGGCATGTTGTAGATTCCTTTTACTTGTGATAGCTCTATTTGGTTTTGATGACCCACATATATTTCGGCTATTACTTTATGATACGAGGTGATTAATCCTTTCTTATGTCTGGCTGAAGACGTTAAACTTAGCACTTCTTGGGAGGTAACCCAATCTCATGCAACACGGTAATATCTTTCCTTATCTCTTTTGCTTCAAATGGTAACAGTTTCTCCTTGTTCATGCTTTTAATTTTATCTTTAGAACATTGAGGACAATGTTAGATTTAAGTTTGGGGGTATGGGAGAAAATTTTTAGTTGTAATAAATAAACTCCAGAGCCTAGAAATTTATGCATATTAAGGATCGCACTAACTAATCTAAGTGGATGGAAGCATTTTGGTTGTAGGAGTTGAGGAACCAATCTGATTAGATGGCAACATCTAAAGAGTCTATTCATAAAAGCACATAGCTCAGTTGTTAGGAATAACATGGTAGTTTCCCCATATCTCGTTGGGTCCTTTTCACTTCTGTTTTTATTTTTATTTTTGAATATGTTTCTAAGTGATTTGGTGGGGCTCACGATTCAAGTTGTTACCAATGCTAGGGTGAATTAGAGTGATTGAGATACCATGAAGCAAAAAAAAAAAAAAAAATGAGACCAGACCATTTGACCAAAAGGAATAAATTCAATAAAGTCGACCACTGGTACCCTTATATATGCCAGTTGTGTTGACCTAGAGTTAGGTTATCGACCACTGGTTCCCTTGTATATGCCAGTGTGTTGATATTAGTCAGACTAGTATCTCAATTCATTAGGATAGGTTCATTTTGGCGGAGGCCTTCAGACAGATATGGGAAACGCCGTTCACTTAGTAAACATCAAAACCATCTATGTTTTTCTATATCCATCTTCTTGATCTATCCACGTGATTAGTTTTGACTCCGGATATTGATGTCCATAGTGCAACTATCTGAGTAGAGCTCTGCCACTTTATATGAATTTTAGTATGCTTGAGTGCAAACTCGTGTACAACAATTGGAATTTCGCATCAGGGTACTTCCTCCTGTATTCAATAAGTATGCCAACCAAGGAGATTCTTTAGTGCCTTCCAAGGTTCTGTGTATATAGCTAGGGTCTGGAGTAAAGGTTCTGTGGGTATACCTCTTATAAGCCCTCCGGAGACAACACTCCGCCACTAGGGACACTTAGGGGTTTAAAGGCTTATTGCATATGATAAATGCAATCGACGATGCCTGCATCAGTGAGTTAGGATTTTATTTTATTTTATTTTTGCTCGAGGACTAGCAAATAATAGGTTTGGGGGTATTTGATAGACACATTTTTGTGTCTAATTTGTCTCGATTCTATATATTGATAGTGCTCATTTTTGTACTTATTATGGTGTTTTATGTGTGTGTAGGTATTTTTGGCCAATAAACATTTTTGGAAAAATCGGCTCGAAAAGTTGTGCGGGGCACCCCGGAGGACACTTGCTATTCGGACCCCTCAAATGGATAAGGGGAAGGTCATCTTCTTCATTTGAATTTTGAATTTTGGAGGGAAAATAGGCACCAAATTAGGGTTGAAGAATTGAAGCTGTTCTAGGGAGATTCAATGGCTGAAATCAAATGGGTTTATTCCTAAAGACTAAACAGGGCTGGTAATGGTCTTAGTTTCGCCCAGAATTGGCTGGATAATCGGCAAGAGATGAATCAAGTTTTATGGTTTTTGGCGGGAAAATTGTTCTTCACGTACATAATTAGGGTTCGATTATTAAACGTGTTCCAGGGAGATTCAATCACCAGAATTACTTTGAACGGGCCTGTTTGGGCTAAACAGGGATGGTATATGTCTTCTCATCGATCAGAATTGGCTGGATCATCGAGATGATGCAAAACAGGCCCATGGACTTTCATGGGAATTTCAGGCGAGACTAGGGCAAGTTTATGTCGGGTTTCTTCGTTAATTTAGAGTAGTAACAACCTGTTACGACAAAACAGGAGGGGTATATACATCAGAATCGAAAAGGGAAGGGTATTGATTGGTTTTCGATAAAACAGAGGAGGTGGAAACATTTTAGGGTCTGCTGGTAACTTGGGAAGATACGTGAACTATTAAGAGAGTATATGGACGTCTAGGATCATCTCCTATATTTACTTAAGAGAGTTTTAATCAAAACAGGGAAGACATATTCGGAAATATTCTATCTTAATTATGGAAGATGCGTGACCAACATGAAGGAAAATATCTCTTTGCAGATTTACTATATCAATGAGAGAGATATCTACAGCAACAGACGGACGGACAGCAAGGTAAGAAGTTATCCCAGAGAGTTATTTTCCGTGGAAAAGAAGAAAAATATCCCGTGGATTGTGGGTGAATAAAACGGAGATTAACTCGAGTGATTTGGGGAACTGTTGAGTATATAAGGAGTTGGGATAGATCAGAGAAAGTGTGTCGAGAGTTTGGGAACCAGAGGAGGGCTAGAGAAGAAGAAATGAGAGTTCGATCAAACTCTGTTTCTGCTGCTGCTGCTGCTGAAGAACACGAAGAACGGACGTCTGAAGACAGTCGTTCTTCAACAGTGTTTACGACAAAGTTGTGGGGGTCGCAGCTGCAGTCTCAACAGCACTTCATATATATCGTTCTTCTTGTAACAGTGAACAACGCCTTTGCAACAGTTATTTCTGTTGCAATTTTTCTGTTCAACTGTTTTACTCCCTTTTGATCAACTTTTGAGCTTTATACATGTATTTTGAGATCATGATTAATATGAGGAGCTAAACCACAACACTGGGATGACGGAGGAAACCCTATTTCACGCATGTGGTAATTTTAATAATTCTTTATGACTTTTTGCACTTATTTTAATTGATTCATGATTTTCACTAATTAGTTGTGATTTCGGTTGATGGTGTATGCTTAGACGTAAGAGCTTTTAATACACCATGCTTGTGATTTACATCTAAAGTTTTAAAAATCTATTTTTGGCAAAGAATAAGAGTCCATATTTTTAATATTTGAGTTATAATTGATTGGAGTTATTAATTGAGTCACATGAATGGAATTTGGTGGAATCCTGAATCTCAGTACCTCTCGATACTGTGACAGCTTTCCTTGTACATATTATATTAAGTCTAAAATCGAATCTCAACAAGTCCGAGAAACGAACCACTTTTATCACTATCTACAATCACATCACCAAGCCTTCAAGGAACTTCACAGTAGCACCGGTGGCGGCCTCCTCTTCTGCTTCTGTTCGTTGGCTTTCCCAGCCTCCAAACCGGTCTCCCCTTTTTCTGTGTCCCACCTCCAACTAATATCGTCGGAAGAATTGAGAAATAATGGGAAACAAATATCCATTATGTCGACACCATTAACAAACTGACCAATCATAACTTGGATTGCACGTGCTCCCATATATTTTCCTTCCAAACCATATTATATTCTTTTATGACCATAAATTATGATCATCACATGACCAGAAAGGAAACAAGTCCCTTTTCTCACGTCCAACGACCACATACAGCACAAACTATCCCCACCGACTGTGATAATGCCTGAGGATTCACATCCATGCAACAAACGGCAGCAGCACTGGTTCATTTCCATGTATATCTATAACTCTTCTTTTATTGCAAGGCTCATTGAGCTAATACCTCCTGCACTCTTGCCTTCGGAAACCAAAATTCATCCTCTCATGAACAGCTACCATTAACTGACACCAGCTGCAAACAAACCCCATCGTGGGTAATCGAGACACCATCATTATTAGCTAATACCCATCCTCCTTCGTTACCTAAATTATAAGTAAATCCATTCCCGGTCCTAGCTTTTCTGCCACCACCGAGATACAATAGCCTCCAATCTGAATTCACTCATCCAAGTTATTGCTCAATCAATCAATCAATCATTTTCTTCTAGTTACGCCAATACTTCTCGAGCTTCCATTTCGATCAACAACAAACCAGTACTGTCTGTTTTAAGTCCATCTTGAATTCCAAAGCACAGTTGAGAACCCAAACTTCATTCGCTGCTGTATAATACACGGACCATCGCTTCACTGTTGTAACAATGAATAAACCTAGTTTATTTCCATTCTTCTGTCCATCTGAGTTTCGTCACCCACATGCGACAATAGCTCAACCACCATGTTAACTGGTCCATCGATCTTTACAACCTATTCCTCCACTGTCCAGGGCACATGAGCCTCTATCATTCTTACTCAACTTCTTTCACATACGAGAACTAGGAGCTGCTAATTCCAGACCCCTGCAAACTGCAGACTTCGAGCAACACCTCCACCAACAACCATTGACATAAATCATTGCCAGCAACACCAGGACCTAGCTTTGCTTCTTGAATCCAACAACACCTTCCTTCCTGGTCAAACTTAAGTCGCCACTTCTAAGTTCTCTTCACCATCTTCGTTGCTGCGATATGAACGAACCACAGTTCAGACCATATTCAGAACCCAATATAGGATTGCATACAGAAATCCCCAAACACCATATTCTTCTCAATCATCAGTTGTAGTAGATCCATGCCAGACCCTGAAATTCCTTAATCGAGACAACGTACAGTTCACAAATACAAACCCATTCATAGTAGCTTGGTGATGATGCTTTTATGAACTTGAGATAATCACCACCAGCAACTCGAGATAATCTCAATATAACTCCAACTACAGGCCGCATTTCATCCATTAGCTCAACCAAAGACCCATTGAAGTATTCCAGAATATATACCATTGCTGACTATTATTTCAGCCATCATGAACCCTTCTCAGACCCCCCTCTCCTTGTGAAAAGAACAACCAACATCGATTGAGCCAATCACCTACTTGAGAAAGCAAAGTCTTTGTACCACCAACTCAAATGCTCTCTAGCCGTGAAGTAACTTCCAAGATGCTGATATATGGAAATACCAGGCCAGCTACATTATGTCATTTTCGTCGCAAACGACATTTTACTTCCATTCAGCCATTTATTCTCTCGATGATTGGACTTTTTCGTACTTTCTACAAAAGCACTAAAATGGTGTTATTAGCCAAAATATCGAGTCCTAACTAATATAAATATGGGAATAAAATGTAGCACTTACGTGATTATCACTATCTCAAGCATGTTTGTCAATGTTAGTGATCAAAACTATGAGTCTTGATTTCTAGCCTACATAGCTAAGTCTTAGACTAGGATAGAAAAGTGTAGTTGAGCTCAAGGACTTCATGGCGATTCATCATACAACGACGAAGATCTACTCAAGGAACCGTAAAACTTCATCAACAAAAAGGTATGTGGAGACTTGAACTTATCTATCACTCAAAAGTCTATCTCTTCTATCTCCTACTTCTTATGAGACAAAAGTCGTATGTTATCTGGATCATACACATTTGATATTTCGAGCCGAGTATATTTCGCCTATCTATATCTCGAAATCATGTGTTGGTAAAGTGTTTCGCTTTGATCAAGTTTATCTTCACCTAGTGACGAAAGTCATGAAAAGTTTCAATTACTTTGAGAATTGCTCTGACGCGAAACGGTCTGTGAATAACGGCTATATAACGTCCTCTGAGAATATCTCAATGATTGGAATGAGAGTTTAGATTACATAACCATGTATTCCTTAATCCGAAGTTTTCGAACTTTATTGATTGAGAGAAACCGGAGGAATTGGCTTTGCCAAGTCCGCAAACCCAGTCCGCGAACTGACGGAAGTTCTTGTACCGAGAATTTCTGCTGGGATTTTCCAAAAACTCGTTTGCGTGTAAGTCCGAAAACTCAGTCCGCGAACCTAGTCCGCGAACTGGCGAAAGTCTCTTTGCCGAGATTTTCTGCTGAGTTTGGAAAACTCCACCGGTTGTCTTAAGTCTGCGAACTTGTTTGTGAGCTTAAGAGGTTATAATCTAAAGATGTGCTCTGAACATGAAACTTAAATACTAAGGAATGCTTTATGCAAACCGTGGCTATAAAGTTCATGAGCCGATTCAATCGAATCGAATCATCTTTGTTTCAGTTGTGTCTTGTGTAGTTACATAAGATCTCATAGCAATTGAACAACTCTCTAACTAGTTCATTTGAGTCAATTGAACTAGTTATGGTGAAGAAGAACAATGTTAATATGAAATTCTCATACGGTTAACCTTTTGGGTTACTATGTTGAACCAACATACACTTACACGTTTGGGCATGGTTTTCACAAACCCAGTAAACGTCTACCCAAGTGTGTGTGACAAGATAAGTTTTCGATCTAACGGTTGAGAAATATTAGCTTGAATCTAAATCAGGTTTTCATCTAACGGTGAATATGGATTGCTTTGTAACTAAGGCAAAACCCTGATTTGAAGACTATATAAAGGATACATCTAGCATTGTGCAAAAATAATTCCCACACGTCTGTGTGATACTAGTGCGCTCGCTAGAGACGATTCTCCTTTAACCTTTGGTTTTCTTCTCTAAAACCAGGTTAACGACTTAAATACTTCATTGGGATTGTGAAGCCAGACCGATACTACTTTTATCGTAGTTGTGTGATCTGATCTTGCATCTTCTATCGTACGAGTACAATCTTTGATTGGCTTGAGATCATGAGAGTTCTACGATAGGCAAGATAAAGAAGTCACAAACATCTTCGTCTCACTGTTTATGATTCCTCGACAAACCGCATGTGTAGTCAGGAATGATTGTAGAGAGGTGATTGATTAATCTAGGCTGTTCTTCGGGAATATAAGACTGGATTATCAATTGGTTCTTGTTCACCTTGATTTCATATCTTAAGATGGAACAAAACCTAGGGTTTATCTGTGGGAGACAGATTTATCCTTTGATAGACTTTTCTGTGTGAGACAGATTTGTTTATTATCTAGTCTGCGATTTTGGGTTGCAGCAACTCTTGGTTGTGTGTGAGTTCAGCTAAGGGAATCAAGTGTGCAGTATCCTGCTGGGATCAGAGGCGTAGGAGTACAAATTTACCTTGGATTGGTGGGAGACTGATTGGGGTTCAACTATAGTCCGGTCCGAAGTTAGCTTGGAGTAGGCTAGTGTCTGTAGAGGCTTAATACAGTGTGTATTCAATCTGGACTAGGTCCCAGGGTTTTTCTGCATTTGGGGTTTCTTCGTTAACAAAACTTCTGGTGTCTGTGTTATTTCTTTTCCGCATTATATTTTATATAATTGAAATAATACAGGTTGTGCGTTCATGATCATCAATTGGAAATCCAACCTTTGGTTGTTGATTGACAAAACTTCTAGTGTCTGTGATATTGCATGTTATTACCCCAAATTTTCGACATCATGTGGCCTCATGCACCACATCTAAAGAAGCTTGGGATACTTTGGAAAACGTATTTGAAGGTAACCCCAGTGAAAAGGAAGCTAGGCTTCAAAACCTTAATTCCGAAAGGCAAGACCTTTATATGGCAGAAGAAGAATCGTTTGACAATTTTTATCACAAACTGTCTGAAATTGTTAATGCATCATGTGCATTGGGTAAGACCATTTCTGAAAAGGAAATTGTGATGAAAATCCTCTGATCGCTGCCATCCAAATACGAACCCAAAAGACATGCCATCGTTAAGGGAAATAACCTTAATACTCTTTCGCGAAACACACTTGTCGGAAAACTTAGGATTTTCGATCGCGAATACATGTCAAGAAATGACCATCAATTGTCTAGCAATCATGTCACTTCTCCTGATTGTAAGACCTGTCGCCCTAAATTGACAAACGAGAAAAGTGAGAATTGCTTTATTTCTACGTTGTCTTTGTTTATACAGAAACTTAAGAAAATACTCAGACGAAGCAAAAGAAAGTCTCAAAAAGAAACTTCGTTAGTCAATGTAAAGGATAAGAATATCCAGAAAAGTCGTACTAAGGAAACTGGTCTTACGTGTTATAAAAGTGTTCAAGTCACTTCGAAAGATCCAGAAATGGAGGTAAGAGAGATAACTAAAGCATGGATGAATACTCTTGATTATTGTCCTGAGGAAATCTATGATTCCTCTCACAGTCTTTTTGCTGAAAATAATTCTCATGATTCATTCATGACATGTCTGTTTGTGTCTCATGAGTTGGGTCAACAAACCTCTCCTGACTTTGTGTTGAACTCCAGGAGTTTCTCGGAAAAGGATCTAACAAATCTCTCTGTTCATTTGAGTTTATCTAAGGATCATCTTGGCACGATAAATCAAAAACAGTCTTGCCTGGCTAACCGTTGTATGCTGAAAAAGAAAAGGAAGTCTATCTATCATCAAAAGGTGTTTTCAAAAATGGTGCAGGATTTGCAAAGATCTGCAGTAAAGTTTTTTAAAACTGTGATTACAATGGATAGGAAAGTTCTTCATAACTCTCCTTTGAATAAGCAGAAACCTAGTGGAATGGATGGTTTCTCTCTTTGCAAAGATTATCCCAGTCCAACCTTGGATTGGAGGCCTTATGCTCAGTAATTTTGTTGAAAAATGATTCTTTTGTTCTCTTCCTCTTATACAAGAATCATTATATACAAGAGGACTGTAATATAATCTTGTTATTTTCTGTTTGTGCTTTTACCAGGTCTTGTTCTTGAACGGCTTCAGCTTTTTGGATAACCAACTTCTGTTAGGGTTTGGTAAAAAGGGTATTTCTGGAATTCTACACTTGTATTTCTTTTTAAAGCTCTACCTCTTCAGCACTCTCATTTCATCTTCTCTATCATGTCCTCCTCTAGTCTTTCAAGTAAAGAAAGTGATGTATGGACGGTTTTATTTCCTTCGAAGATGATTCGTTTCGATTCTTCTAACAATGAGATGTGCTATGACAAACATGTCTCTTCTTCTGATGAGAACCCTTTTGTCTCTCAGTTTGATAAGCTCTCTTGAACCATGAATCTCGTCTTGGAACAAGTTCGTGCTCTGGAAAATGAACTTTAAGTTTCTTCCAAAAGACTTGAGGAGAAAATGGATAGTCTTGAATCAAGGACTGACCTAATCGAAGATGAGCTTCAAGAATATAGGGAATACGAGAAGAATATTCAAGGTAAGTGAAATGATTTTTAAGAAGTGTAGATACCTAGTAAGTCTTCTTTTGATTTAGTTGGAAGAATAACTAGTGCTCTCAATAGAGATGATTGTGACTACACATAGCTATTTTTGTTTTCATCTTCTTATGTTATTTTTTAGGTTTATTGTTTTTTTAAATTCTAAAAATATTTGGAGGATGATGTTATTGCAGTATTGATCGTTATGATTTCGTGATATTGCAATTTGATTATGGGATATGTATTGTTTGCGTCTGTGAACTTGAAGGTCCCATATTGTGTCAAAAGTAAAATCGTTCATAAATTGATATTCGTATTGATGAAAGGACGAATGGACTTTTGACAATTACAAAAGTTATGCCTATGCAGTCATTTATTTGATGGAAAATAGGATGAAATCTTTTGTTTGACAAGGATAAATTCTATTATGTCGTTAGTAGAATAAATCCTTGTATGTTATCCACGGTATTGATCTTCATTGATCCATTTTGTTATGTTTTACCGTGAAGGCTTCATTGTGTATCTTATGTTGAGCACCTTACAACTATGTCGATTAATATTGGCCTTGTTGGTTGTTCCATGAGATGCTATATGTTGAGCATTCTTGAACTAAATTAATCATCTTGATTAGTTATTTAGTTATTTGCTCCGAAAGTCTTCTTTTGTCGAGCAAAATCTCTTGACAATTAAATTGATTGCTTCGGTGATTAGTTTGATTGTGTATTCCAATTAGATTAATTATAGGTTCTTTTGTAATTAATCTAGTTGAGTTTTTCATACATTCCACAAGTTTTTGTGTTGAGTATATGAACGGCTATACTAATCAGTTCTGTTGGTTGATATAGTCGTATATTCCGTAAGGTTTTCCTTATGTTGAGTATTTGAACGATTAAGGTAGTCATCTATGTCTGGTTACCTTAGTCGTAGCTCCGTGAGTTTTCTTATGTTGAGCACAATCAATTAAATTGATCACTTTTGTGGTTTGATTTAGTTGTGTATTCCGATTAAATTAATCATGGGTTTACTTGTGATTAATTTGGTTGAGTTTTGGATATGAAAAATCATTTCCATGGTTTTTGGTGTCCAATTAAAAAATCCTTCTTTTCTTTCGAAATTAAGGTCGCTCTTGTTGTTCTTTCGGGAATGACATCAAATGGGGGAGAGTTCTTTTGAACTTGTGCTTAATAGTAATATCTTGCGGGGTGTGCGGCTGTGGAATTTTTATAGGGGTTATCTTGTATCTTAAAACTCCTTGATGAATGCATTTAGCTTCGGCTTTATAATTGCATCTAAATTAAGTTGGTATGTATTTTTCTTTTAGTCTATGAAATGTCTCTTATGGAAATATCATTGGGAAAATAATCGTTTGGTCCTTTTTTAGGTGGGCCCATGTCAGTTTAGTCCTTTGGTCAAACGCCTTTACTGTTTGGTCCATAATTATTTAAAAATATTAAATGGACAAAAGTACCCTTCTGGGTTAATTTCTACTTATTTTTTGTAGCAGTTCATTCGTCAAAATGAACTCCTGTTAATTTCTACTTATTTTTTCAGAAATCACCTAAACACCAGAGTTCATTCCAGAAATGAACTCCATATAAAAACCTAAGAAAACCAGAGTTCATTCCAGAAATGAACTCCATATAAAAACCTAAGAAAACAGAGTTCATTCCAGAAATGAACTCCATATAAAACATAAAAAAACCAGAGTTCATTCCAGAAATGAACTCCATATAAAACATAAAAAAAACCAGAGTTCATTCCAGAAATGAACTCCATATAATTAAAAAACTAGAGTTCATTCCCAGAAATGAACTCCATATAATCACCTAAAAAAACAGAGTTCATTCCAGAAATGAACTCCGTATAATCATCTAAAAAAACAGAGTTCATTCCAGAAATGAACTCCATATAAAAACCTAAAAAAACAGAGTTCATTCTTTACATGAACACACACACAAAAATCCATAAAAAATCAGAGTTCATTCGTAGAAATGAACTGCAATAGCATCATCTTCATCATCTTCGTTGTCTTCAAACAGCAGCAGCAACAGATCCATGAAATCGTCGTCATCGTTTGCTTCTTCTTCATCATCAACAACAACATCAAATTCAATATCTTCAACACGAGCAGCAAACATCAAAAAATCAAGATATGTCGTCTTCATCGTCATCTTCAACATAAATCTATCGTCGTCTTCATCGTTTTCATCATCATCTTCAAAAGAAAACAGAGTTCATTTCAAGAATGAACTTTATCAAATTCATCATCTTCAACAATAACAGCAGCAGCGACGAAGAAAAACATAAATCTATCTTTATCAAGAAAAAACATCAAAATCTTCATCACAAACCAGAGTTCATTCCTGAAATGAACTTCGTCATCTTCATCTTCTTCATCAGCAACAACAACTCATCTTCATCATCTTCATCCTCTCCATCATCAGCAGCAACAACAGACGGAAAAACATCAAAATCTTCATCACAAACCAGAGTTCATTCCAGAAATGAACTCCGTCATCTTCATCTTCTTTTGTAGATCCGAAACTTACCCAAGCATGTAAGATGATAAAGGTTCATCATCATCATAAATAGCAGCAGAATCTTCAACCTCACCGTTTTCATCATCAAAACAGAAGTAAAACATCACAAAAAAACGCAAAAATTCATCGTATTCATCATCATCATCGTTCATCATTCATCTTCTTCATCACTAGCAGAGAAAAATATAGAGAGAAGAGAGAATCGTTCATCATCATCTTCATCTTCTTCATCACTAGCAGGAAGAAAATAAAAAAGAAAAAGAGAGAGAGAAATTCTAGATCTGAAAATATAGGAGAGAGAAAGTAAATCTGAGAATGATTCTTTTTCTCTTACTTTTTGACTATATATATGGTCCTTATCCAAAAGGGTATTTCTGCCACTACAAGATGGCATTTACATCATCCATGACATCACCCTAGGACCAAACTATAATTTATATTACCAAATAGGACCAAACAGACAATTGACTAGGTCAATTGGACTAGACTCTCTCCAATATATTATTTGTAGGACCAATTGGTATTTCCTACAATATCATTATGATCCCGTTCTTGTACCTTTGCCAATTTTAGTGACAAAAAGGGGGAGAAATATTGTAGTTCACACTACAAATACATATGGTTTTTGGATCATTATGTAAGGGGGAGTGGTTTCCATGATCGAGATGGAGTATTGACTAAGGGGGAGTGATACATATCACCATAGTGCTATTGTTAAAGTCGTGATACAATTGTACTTTGATGTTACATAATAATACTATGACACTGTATAATAATGATCGAGAATCTCGATTTCTCTCATTGTTATAGCTACGGATCTTCAACAACGGTGATGCTAAACTTACAACCTTTGGGATCATTGGAGTACTTGGAAGGAAGAAGATTTCAGGGAACGTTGAAGATTAGACTATGGAATAGGAGCCACTAAAGTTTATCTTTTTTGTATTCCATATGTATTAATAGTTTTGTCACTAAAATTGACAAAGGGGGAGATTATTAGATCATAGCTCGGTCAACCTCACATGCGTTGCTATCTCAAGCATGTTTGTCAATGTTAGTGATCAAAACTATGAGTCTTGATTTCTAGCCTACATAGCTAAGTCTCGGACTAGGATAGAAAAGTGTAGTTGAGCTCAAGGACTTCATGGCGATTCATCATACAACGACGAAGACCTACTCAAGGAACCGTGGAACTTCATCACCAAAAAGGTATGTGGATACTTGAACTTATCTATCACTCAAAAGTCTATCTCTTCTATCTCCTACTTATAGACTGGATCATACACATTTGATATTTCGATCCGAGTATATCTCGCATATCTATATCTCGAAATCATGTGTTGGTAAAGTGTTTCACTTTGATCAAGTTTATCTTCACCTAGTGATCAAGGTCATGAAAAGTTTCAATTACTTTGAGAATTGCTCTGGCGCGAAACGGTCTGTGAATAACGGCTATATAACGTCCTCTGAGAATGTCTCAATGATTGGAATGAGAGTTTAGATTACATAACCATGTATTCCTTAATCCGAAGTTTTCGAACTTTGTTGATTGAGAGAAACCGGAGGAATTGGCGTTGCCAAGTCCGCGAACCCAGTCCGCGAACTGACGGAAGTTCTTGTACCGAGAATTTCTGCTGGGATTTTCCAAAAACTCGTTTGCGTGTAAGTCCGCGAACCTAGTCCGCGAACTGGCGAAAGTCTCTTTGCCGAGATTTTCTGCTGAGTTTGGAAAACTCCACCGGTTGTCTTAAGTCCGCGAACTTGTTTGTGAGCTTAAAAGGTTATGATCTAAAGATGTGCTCTGAACATGAAACTTAAATTACTAAGGAATGTTTTATGCAAACCGTGGCTATAAAGTTCATGAGCCGATTCAATCGAATCGAATCATCTTTGTTTCAATTGTGTCTTGTGTAGTTACATAAGATCTCATAGCAATTGAACAACTCTCTAACTAGTTCATTTGAGTCAATTGAACTAGTTATGGTGAAGAAGAACAAGGTTAATATGAAATGCTCATATGGTTAACCTTTTGGGTTACTATGTTGAACCAAGATACACGTACACGTTTGGGCATGGTTTTCACAAACCCAGTAAATGTCTACCCAAGTGTGTGTGACAAGCTAAGTTTTCGATCTAACGGTTGAGAAATATTAGCTTGAATCTAAATCAGGTTTTCATCTAACGGTGAATATGGATTTCTTTGTAACTAATGCAAAACCTTGATTTGAAGACTATATAAAGGAGACATCTAGCATTGTACAAAAATAATCCCCACACGTCTGTGTGTGATACTAGTGCGCTCGCTAGAGTCGATTCTCCTTTAACCTTTGGTTTTCTTCTCTAAAACCAGGTTAACGACTTAAAGACTTCATTGGGATTGTGAAGCCAAACCGATACTACTTTTATCGTAGTTGTGTGATCTGATCTTGCATCTTCTATTGTACGAGTACAATCTTTGATTGGCTTGATATCGAAAGAGTTCTCCGATAGGCAAGATAAAGAAGTCACAAACATCTTCGTCTCACTGTTTGTGATTCCTCGACAAACCGCCTGTGTAGTCAGGAAGGATTGTAGAATGGTGGTTGATTAATCTAGGCTGTTCTTCGGGAATATAAGACCGGATTATCAATTGGTTCCTGTTCACCTTGATTTCATATCTTAAGACGGAACAAAACCTAGGGTTTATCTGTGGGAGACATATTTATCCTTTGATAGACTTTTCTGTGTGAGACAGATTTGTTTATTATCAAGTCTGCAATTTTGGGTTGCAGCAACTCTTGGTTGTGGGTGAGATCAGCTAAGGGAATCAAGTGCGCAGTATCCTGCTAGGATCAGAGGCGTAGGAGTACAAGTGTACCTTGGATCGGTGGGAGACTGCTTGGGGTTCAACTATAGTCCAGTCTGAAGTTAGCTTGGAGTAGGCTAGTGTCTGTAGCGGCTTAATACAGTGTGTATTCAATCTGGACTAGGTCCCGGGGTTTTTATGCATTTGGGGTTTCCTCGTTAACAAAACTTCAGGTGTCTGTGTTATTTCTTTTCCGCATTATATTTTATACAATTGAAATAATACAGGTTGTGCGTTCATAATCATCAATTGGAAATCCAACCTTTGGTTGTTGATTGATATTGATTGATCCTTGGAAATTGGTCTTTGGTACCGTCCAAGTTATTCCTTGTATTTGATAAAGACTCGCTATTGATTTTAGCTTGAGTAAAAATCAAATCAAGAGAGAGATATTAACTCCTTGAGATGCTTTTATCTAGATTGAGTCTGACTGTCTAGTTGATTCTCTAGCAAAGTATTTCAGAGTTGGTCCATACAGATTGATAAGCGAAATATTGGGTGGTGTTGTTAGACCCCCGCTTTTTCAGGCAGTCACTCACTGTAAAAGCGTCTTGTCCGTCCATTATCTTCCACTCAATCCTGCTATTGGTTTTATGGGTAATCCTGGAGTTGACTAGGTTAAGAGGCTAACCATTTGGTGCTCTAGAGGAAGTGCCAAACTATTGGTCGCTCAGCGTCTTTTCATATGGCGCTTCTACGGAGAATGTTGAACCATCCTAGGGGCTTGGAGATGATTCATAGTGACGTGGCACCTTGTTGAAAGTATCTTGAAGGACCATAGGACTAAGCCTTAGAACACAACTCTTATCAGTCTTTACTCCTCCGTAAACCACGGCCCAAGCCCATTCGATCTTCTGAGACTCTTGACTTCACTTTCAGTCTTCTCTACAGTCTTCACGCCATCAAAATCGTCAAGGAAGTACAAACAAACCTGAGCTGAGAGTGAAATTCTTGACTCAAACTCCCTCTCTATATGTTTCTCTGAACCTGATCATTCTTATCGTCTCCAACCCTTACTTTTTCTTAAATTAAATTCCTCGAAGAAAAAAGAGATTTTGAAATTGTTGACTCGGTCAGTTATCAATCTCGAATTGCTTTTGTAAGTTCTCTCTTTGCACAATTGTTCTTCCCTTAAATTTAATCAGCTTAGAGCTATGCTTTCTTATTTGTTTACAGCTACTTATTTCCGAATTTACAGATTATTGAGAAGAACATTTTAAGTTATGTGTGGTTTGATCTAAGATTCTTTTAGAGATCATGTTGTTATTTGTTAATTTTGCTGTTTTTGTAATTAGGGTTTTCCACCCAATAAATTCACGGTTTTTATATGAATTGTTGCTAGTAGATAGATATTAAGTTGTTTTTCTTTACTTGAACCTCAAGCTGAAACATAATAGTGTCACAACTAAAATTGATGTTTATATATTGATTATGTTTTTTTTTCCCCAAGTATCTGATCAAGATGAAGGAAATTAGAATACACCTTTGTAACCGCTTTGAAGTAAAAAGACTACTGTATATTCTATCACACTAATGGCTATGTGGAGTTGTGTCTGCTTTTCTTACATGTATTCAATTTGTTTATGGTTTTTGGCAGGTTTCTGCGCCAAGACTGTCGACTCACTGAGTAATCATGGATTTTAGTACAATGGATCGAGGACAAATCATGCTGTTAGGATCTGCATTCTGTGCTATGGCATCAATGCATTTCACAGTACAGCTTGTTTCACAACATCTCTTCTATTGGAAGAACCCAAAGGAGCAGAAAGCTATCATAATAATCATCCTCATGGCACCCATTTATGCAGTTGACTCGTTTGTGGGTTTGTTGGATTTCCAAGGAAGTAAAGCATTCTTCATGTTTTTGGATTCAATCAAGGAATGCTATGAGGCTCTTGTAAGTTACGCCTACTCTGTCATTGGAAGTTTTGTTCATTTCTTCGTTTTTTTTTTAATCTTTTCCTCTTCATAATTTATCCTTGAAATTGGATCCGTAGTGTCATTTTTGATCTTGTTATTGAAATAAAATTGCAGGTGATTGCCAAGTTCCTTGCTTTGTTGTACAGTTACTTGAATATCTCCATTAGCAACAATATAGTGCCTGATGAAATCAAAGGAAGAGCAATTCACCATTCATTTCCAATGACTCTTTTTCAGGTATGAAGTATTTCTTTTTCCATGCCTTGTTTAGAGGTGAATTAAATAGAAGTTACTCGAAAGGTTTTGCTTGTCTTTGTGTCAAAACAAGTCACGTGATAGACTGTTTGTAGCTCTGGAGTTCCCTTTTGTAATTTAGTTTCGTGGTTGTGACCGATGTGTGTATTTTAGAAATACCTGATGACCTGCAAACGTGCAGACTATATAGGTAGGAGACACAATGAGAATATCAAGACAACCACAGTTTGAATTTTAGGATTTGTTTGCCTAGAACACTATGTGTCGTATGACAATGATTATCTGATTTCTAAGACTAGATTATTCTACCTGCAGCCTCGCACTGTGCATCTTAACCATCAAATTTTGAAGCAACTGAAAAGCTGGACCTGGCAGTTTGTCATCATTCGGCCTGTATGCTCTATTCTAATGATAGCACTTCAACTTCTAGGACTGTACCCAAGTTGGGTCAGCTGGACATTCACCATCATTCTCAACCTTTCTGTATCCCTGGCTCTCTATTCTCTCGTGATCTTTTATCATGTGTTTGCTAAGGAGTTGGAACCACATAAGCCTCTTGCCAAGTTTCTGTGCATCAAGGGAATTGTGTTTTTCTGCTTTTGGCAGGTAAGTTTCTCGTCTTATTAGTTCCTTTAAATTGTGTTCAAATCTTCTAGTCAGCTAATTTTAAGAGAAATGGAATGCCTGAAGCCAAATTTATAATCGAATCCTCCACGCTTACTACTTTCTTTAACTTTTTCGTAGTTAATAATATCATGTTTGTTTAAGTTGTATTTGTTACTATCTTGTGCAGGGAGTTGTGCTGGATATCCTAGTATCTGCTGGTATAATCCGATCTCATTGGTTAGATGTTGAACACATTGAAGAAGCTTATCAAAACATCTTAGTATGTCTAGAAATGGTTATCTTTTCTGTTCTTCATCAGTACGCATTCCATGTTTCACCTTACAGTGGAGATGTCTTTGCAAAGCTAAAAAAGAGTGAATGACCGACTCTGTAAGACAACCGAAAAATGAGGGGTGGCCGTTAATTAACACATGTAAATGTTACGAATCACATTGTTCTTGCTTGCTCGTAGCTTGTAAGACTGCACCGTAATGATTTTTTAATCCTTTAAATTTTTTGATGTTAATGTCCATACTTTATCTTACTGTCCTGATGTGGCTTCCTACTGAACCAAATACCTAGGAAAAAAGAATGGCCAAAAGCCAATATTCACATGAACTCTGTAAAAAAATTGAACTGATGCAAATCTTTTACTTCCTAGAGCAGTTTGCTAGGCCATCCCAACCATCAATCTACTGGCATTAGGACCACTAAACAGTGGGATCTTGTGGTATATACAAACAAGGCATACCCAGGTTTCTCTTTCTCGTCTGTATGGTAGACAAGTACGGCAACTGGATAAATTCTTTTGAGCAAATAAACAAATTTCAGTTCTTGCTATTCTTTTTAGCTTCTCACTTCAAAGTTCAAATCCACCCGCCATGAATTCTCCATAGACCCTCAAAAAAGAAGTTACTGGATTGTCTTATAAGGTTTACTCTGATTTCCATGACTAATCTTCAAATTTCTATCAATTTTTCTATTTTAAATAGCTCATGTGATGATCTAAACAGAAAAAGAAGCTTTTCCTCGCAACCCACTAGTTCATTCTCCATCAGGAGCTAAAAATGGTTTCAAATTAAGAGGTTTAAAGGAGAAAAGATTTTTGTTAGGGGAGAAAAATGAGATTTTTTTGAGGTTAGAGAGAAGGATAAGGAAGAATGAGAAAAGGGTTGTAGTTGTTAAAGCTAACGGAGGGTTTGGCCTTAATGGAGGTGGTGGTGGCGGAGGTGGTGGAGGAGGAGGTAACAACAACACTGGGAAGCTTTTGGGTAATATTGCTGTTGTAATTGGATTAATTTATCTTTCAGTGACAGACCAACTAGGATGGATTTTGGATGCAATTGTTTCACTTTGGGTAAGCTTAATTTTTCTTGATTTTTCACTAACTTGGCTAAAAAATTGCATTATCAGGTATACCTTGATTTGCTGAGAATTCTTTTTTTTGTACTGAAATTTATGTCGTTTAAAAAAACAATGGATGTGCTAGTTTTATGGCCTCCCTTAACTTGGATGTCGAAAATGCTCAAATGGAACTCAAGCTTATTTCACTACTAGTTTAAGAAGGTAATCATGGTTTATGTTTTTACTTAGTTGCCGCTAATGAAAGATCACATGAACATGTCAATACCGACAATGCTTGAATAGTTTTGACACCGTCTCTCATCTGGGAGGTCAATTTTACCAGCTGCCTGTGTGGGTGTAAGCTATATTATTGCATTTAAAAAACCGGTTGCATGAACAGGTTTCACTGTGTGCTTAAGATTCTCAAGCAAATAAATAGTAGGCGTATGCATAATGAACAGGTTAAAAGACGTCAATAACATGCATTTGGCATGAAGATCTACTAGTTCGTGGAACAAAAAGCACAGATTTACTTTTCTTCAATCTTTCATCATTTCCCTTCCTAGTGAGGGAATATCCTTCAATGAAAAAGTGCAACTTTTATAATGAAAACTGCCCTCTACGAAATGGTGCGACCATTACAAACATAGTAGTAGCATTCTTGCTTACGCTTGCGTGAAGAAATTTATTTACTACATGCTCTTTAAATTTCTTTCTTTCTTCTTAAACAGCTACTGGCAATAATTTTACCGGCGTTGGGGCTGGGTGCTTTCATCTGGTGGGCAGGTCAGGATATGGTACAAGACAGTGTAAGGCTTTCGCTCACATCTGATTTTCTTTTATTTGAGAACCCTTTTATTTTATGCCACTATATCATAAGAGATAAATCAATCTTGATTTTATCAAGTAATCCAACAAATTTATACTTTAAGGATGCTTTACACCGGTGTGTTAATTCATTATATTTCTTCAGTGCCCTTAAATTGAATATTTCTGTTTCTACCTGTCTTGCAGTGCCCCAACTGTGGAAATGAATTTCAAATGTTCAAGTAAGAAAACTGAAAATATTGTGACACTTAATTAGTTGATAGCAACTTCTTAGTTTTTACATCTTTTTCATTGAAACTACTGATTCAAAATACCTGATGTCATTCAGATCTTCTATGAAAGATGGTCCGCAGCTTTGCCCCTACTGTAGTCAACCTTTCTCAGGTAATAGATAATTCTCATTTGCATTCTAAGTGTACATGTGTTATTGAAAGAGAGGAGAAGAAAATAAAGAACTTACTTCCGTAACAAATAGAGTGTGAACTTACAACTATTCCACCCCCAACTCATGCATGCAGATTACTTTGTGGTTGCATTGATTCCTAGGATGAAAATCTTATGGTTTTACTTCTCTTTTATCCAAGTCATTTTTAACATATTGTTAATAATAGCACTATACTCCTATATTCTGATATGTATTTCAGTCAAGGGCAGTAAGTTTGTAAAAGAACCAACTATCTTTTCAAATCAGTCCACCACGTATGGACAAGCATTTGATGGTTTCTCCGGCAAGAAAGGTATTTCCTTGTTGAGGAACTGCATTACCGGAATCTTTCAAAAACAATAAACTGAACCTCGGGTAATTTCGAATAGATTTTCATTTGAACTTTAATTAGTTGCTGAGGAATGTCTATATGCAGGGAAAACTGGGAAAACCTCTTCTCTACCAGTTGTTGATGTTGAAGCTGAAGTAATGGATGTGGACTGATACCTTGTATAAAACCTTTTCTTTGATTGGTGTCAAGGGGTCCTCAATAGACTCATCTATACAATATCATAAACATGATATTCAGGTAGAAGTTTTGTAGTTATAATGACTTGTGTCAGAGAGGGTTGTTGTTGCTGCATTGTTGCATGTAATTTTCTATTATGGAAGTGTATCATGTATTCATCAGTATCCAGTTTGGGTAAATACCCATTTACGCTGAGAGGCAAAAGAAGAGCTTAGAAACTTGCATGTTTCATTAGTAAATTTAGCGTAGTCTTGTGTAAATTCTGTTGGTGTGCTTGTATTATTATTGCTTATTACCTTGTCAATACAACAACATTTTGGCAGGAACATATCCAGCTTGAGAAAGGAAATAATAAGCCATTTGTATAGGTTCACAGAATGCAGATCACAGGGTTCTGTTTAGTTTGCACCATCCAAAATTGATCAATAGGGAAATCTGGATGACAAGGTTTTGTTGTTAATTTTAACAACAACAAAAAAAGCCTAAATAAACTGTTTGGCGCCCTTACTTGAACAAGGAAGAAACTGTTATTGATAAACCAGGTACAGGACCAATTCATCGGAACGACGAATGGAACAAAATGAATATCAATCCTAACATTATCCAGGAGGGTTCGCAAATAAAAATACTCACAAACTGGATTATCTCAAAACAAAAGAAAAATATAGTCCCCACAGAGGATCTGATGTTTTCGGTAAACTTATTTGGAGGTGAACTTAAGAACGACCACAACAGAAACAAAATTCTGGACCCAGCCTAGTGAGATGCTTCAACCACTTTCTGCAGAGTTGCTTCAGCCACTTTCTGCGAAGACAAGAAAATTATTTGTCAGTGAAGTACGCCCCAATAAGTAGATGGGTTAGCCGGTTAGGTAATATGAACACATCCTAATTTTCACATCAAAGTATCAAACATGAAATGGGAACAACATAGTGCGGGATAAATATTCTCATTTTTTCAGTCCGTCAATCATGGTGGCAGGTAAAGACCATAATTATCTCAATTATTGTGCAACCTATGTATCTGGGATTGAATTTCTGGAGACTTGTCTGACATGGGTGTAAGTTCAAGAGTATCCAATCTCCAATTAGAAATTTAGAACTAGGGAGATGAGAAAATGCTCAGTTCAACCCAGAGACACAGGTAACTCGCAAGCCACCTAACTTAGGCGCTGACAACAGATAAAGATGCAGTACTTTAAGAGTACACATGAAAAAAGCAGCTAGGCCTTATTAGTATAACAACCAAGTACCTCTTCAGTTCCTTTCTTGCCTCCAGAGAAGAATTTGTAACCACCGTAAATAGCTGAACCCCATCCAGCTAAAGAGACAATCACAAACTGCAAAGTTGACAAAGTGTATTACGGTAAGTACAAGGGTGCTGTGAATCAAAGTAAGTACAAACCAC